>NC_044387.1:21023140-21323140 GCF_006542625.1 Nomascus leucogenys
AGTAAAATCCTTAATTCTAATTATTTGTAAGTGAAACATTATTATGTATTATCAAGGCCTGTTAACGAAAAAATCAAATTTTGTAGAATAAAGTTTATTCTGAGCCAATATGAATGTTCCAAGGGAACAGTCTCAGAAGGTCCTGAGAAAGTGTGCCCAGTGTGGTCAGCTTACAGTTTGGTCGTATGCATTTTAGGGAGACAAGAATTGCAGGTAAAATTACAAATCAATGCATATAAAGTGTACATTTGTTTGGCCTAAGGTGGTGGGATATATTGAAGTGAAAGGCTTACAGGTCATAGGTAGATTCAGATTTTTCTGGCTGGCAATTGGTTGAATGAGTTAAGCTTTGTCTAAAGACTTCAAATCAATAGAAAAAAAAAAAATGCTTGAATTAAGATAGGGAGGGTTGTGGAGGCCAGCGTTCTTGTTATGTAGATGAAGCTTCATATGTAGCAGTCTTCAGACAGAATAGATGAGACATGTCTCTTTTCAGACTTTAAATGTGTCAGGCTCTTAGTTAATCTCTCCAGATGCAGGGGAAAGTTTAGAAAGGGAAGACCTGGCTGGTTGTACTAAGAGACTCTACAGATGTAAATTTCCCACTCAAAAGTTGACTTTCTCTGTGAAGTTCTAGCTGGTTTTCCTGGAAGAATATTTGAAACGAGAGTAAAGCAGCATAGCCTGAATTAGCAGAAACTCGTTGGCTCAATGAACTGTTAAGCAACAAAGTTCCTAAAGCAATACAGGATTCTTGAAGTAATAGTAGTCTTTGAAATATGACCGAGATCCTAGTTAACACTTCACATCATCAGGGCAACCCAATAGCTATGAACGTTACTGTTACCGCAGGTCCTTGCTCCCAGAGCTCCCAAGATGGGGCTGCTTCAAAGATGGTGGCGGGCTGCTTAGAAGACGGTGGCAAGCCTCGTGTTCTCTGACCTGGGGTTCTTGGCCTCACGGATTCCAAGGAATCAAATCTTGGGCCATGCAGTGAGTGTTATAGCTCTATTAGAAGCTGTGGGTCACGGAAGAGAACCGTGGAACCTAGTGACTAGTGTTCAGCTTGATTAGGATGAAACCGGGCACTTAGCCATGCAGGAACAATGGCAAGCCTTTAGTCTGACCGGGAGCGGCAATGGGTGCCTCCCTGGATCAGTAGCACAGCAGACACCCTGACCAATCTGGAGGGATGGAAGTCAGGGGTGGGTCTGCGATGGCGGCAAACAGCAGTGGTGGACGGTGAGCAGAAGCTCAGCTCAAGCAGTAACAAACACGGACCAGAAGAGTGGGCAGTTGCAAGATTTAATAGAGTGAAAACAGAGCTCCCATAAAATGGGAGGGAACCAAAAGAGGGTAGCCATTGTCGGCTCGAATGCCTGGGTTTATATCCCGATCATTGTCCCTCCCACTGTGCTATCAGGCGATAGATGATTAGCTATCTCTTTACCTCCTGTTTTTGCCCAATTAGCATTTTAGTGAGCTCTCTTTACTACCTGATTGGTCGGGTGTGAGCTAAGTTACAAGCCCCGTGTTTAAACGTGGATGTAGTCACCTTCCCAGCTAGGCTTAGGGATTCTTAGTCGGCCTAGGAAATCCAACTAGTCCTGTCTCTCACATGGGCTCCACAAGGTCATTGATGACAGAAATGTCTCTTGGCTGTACCTGCAGACAGAGATCGAGGCTCTCAAACAGGAGCTGTTCTTTCTGAAGAACCATGAAAGCGAAGTAAAAGGCCTACAAGCCCAGATTGCAGGCTCTGAGTTGACCCTGGAGGTAGATGCCCCCAAGTCTCAGGACCTTGCTAAGATCATGGCAGGCATCCTGGCTCAATACGACGAGGTGACTCAGAAGAACTGAGAAGAGCTGGACAAGTACTGGTCTCAGCAGATTGGAGAGAGCACTACAGTGGTCACCACGCAGTCCGCTGAGGTTGGAGCTGTTGAGATGATGCTCACAGAGCTGAGACTTACAGTCCAGTCCTTGGAGATCAACCTGGACTCAATGAGAAATCTGAAGACCAGCTTGGAGACCAATCTGAGGGAGGTGGAGGCCCCCTATGCTCTGCAGATGGAGCTTCTCAACTGGATCCTGCTGCACCTGGAGTTGGAGCTGACACAGGAGCAGAGGGGTAACACCAGGCCCAGGAGTACAGGGTTCTGCTGAACATCAAGGTCAAGCTGGAGGAGGCTGAGATCGCCACCTACCGCTACCTGCTGGAAGACAGTGAAGACTTTAATTTTGGTGATGCCCTGGACAGCAGCAACTCCATGCAAACCATCCAAAGACCACCACCCATCAGCTAGTGGACAACAAAGTGGTGTCTGAGACCAACGACACCAAAGTTCTGAGACATTAAGCCAGCAGAAGCAGGGTACCCTTTGGGGAGCAGGAGGCCAATAAAGTTCAGAGGTCAAAAAAAATTAAATAAATATTTTATGGTTTGTACCGTGTAACTTAACCCTGGCTTGCATGGTATTAGGTCTTCTTTATAATTTGGTATTTTATTGCCACAGAGTGTGTTTTGTCAGCTTTATGATCTCTGTTTTAACATTAATGCTGGTCAGCTGTACTTAAACTCCAAAACAGAGGAGTACAAGGAGGTATGGCTGACCTTTCTTCCCTTGTGGCATGGAATTCAGTTTTTCAGGTTTCTCTGGGATCCCCATGGCCTATGGAGTGTTCATTCAGTCAGTTTGGGAGCCACAGGATTTTATTTTTGATTTATGAATGCATCTTGAGTATTTCTATATATATTCAAAGGCCCCACAAGAAATTATATTTTTTTTCCAAAGAGCAAGTATATTTGTTACATAAAAAAGAATATGTACCCTTAAGAAATAACCATAAACTTCAAATTAGACAAGATCATATTGAAAACAGCAAGTCTATATCCATCTAGTTGTTAAAATTGGTAATAGATATGTTCTAAGGAAATTTAGCTAGTTATGATAGCTCACTTATTTCTTATATTACAAATTTGACTGTTAAGGGTGATAGAGCTTAAATGTGGTCACAGTGGGAATGTATTTTTTAAGACATTTCTTTCCATCTTGAGGATATAATAAATGTAAAATTCTTCAACTATTCCACTCTACTAGAAAAAAGCCCTGAGGTTTAGGTTTCAGACCAAGTTAAATCATTTTTACCCTATAGGAAATAAACTGAAATTGAAACTTAAATTATGTAGAAATTTTGCTTAAGAGTCCCTTTATTAGAGCTTGTTAATTGATGATCTCCACAATTACTTTCTAATTTATAACTAATAAAATCAGTCTATCAGACTAAACTGTAAGGGCTATTTATCATAATGTTCTGTTCACTAAATGGAAGCCATAGTTTAAAACATTTTAGTTAAATCCAGCCACTTACTATCAACCAGTATCTCTCTTTATTTCTAAATCCAGAGGCAAAAATATCACTTAAGGTCTGAGTTATAAATGTTTTCTAAAACAGTATTAAGTTATATTCTTTATTCCTTATTTTAGATAAATTTGAGAAAGCTTAAAAACAATATCAATACTTTTAATTTAAATTTTAATTTTAAATGTAGGTGCTACTGTATCTGTCTACAGCATATTTTGCCAATAATTCTTGAATTGGAATTTTATTTAAAGTTACCAGAGATAAAATTCAAAGCCTTCATTATACCAACATTATCAAGCTAATACCATTAATATCCAATATCAATCATTGTGTCTTTAATGCCTTATGAATTAACTTGAGGTCTACTAATTAAAATTTTCTATTAATCGTTTTGAACTTAGTTGAACTAGAGTTTTGCATTATTATCATAATTTGTGGGGGAAATCTGCAATATTTATTTTTAAGTACATATTAAAATTAATTAAAATAATCTATTTTCAAAACTAACTTCATAGATTAATATAAATATACAAATTAAGAGTTTAGTGTTATTTATATTATTGCTTATTCAAGGTCACGTTTTATGAACTAAAATTTTCTTCTTCCATCAGCCTTGTTCAGATCATCATCACTTCTCAGTTGGGTGATTGTGGTAGTTTCTTACCTACTGTTGTTACCGGAGAGGAGTCCCGATCCAGATCCTAAGAGACGGTTTATGAATCTCACTCAAGAAAGAATTTGAGGTGAGTTCATAAAGTGAAAGTATGTTTATTAAGAAAGTAAAGAAATAAAGGAATGGCTGCTCCATAGGTAGACGAGACTTGAGGGCTGCTGATTGCCCATTTTTTTTCTTGATTATATGCTAAACAAGGGGTGGATTATTTATGCCTCCTTTTTTTAGACCATATGGGGTAACTTTCTGATTTTGCCATAGCATTTGTAAACTGTCATAGTGTGTCTGGAATTGGTGGGTTCTTGGTCTCACAGACTTCAAGAATGAAGCCGCGGACCCTCGCAGTGAGTGTTACAGCTCTTAAGGTGGAGCGTCTGGAGTTTGTTCCTTCTGATGCTCGGATGTGTTCAGAGTTCTTCCTTCTGGTGGGTTCGTGGTCTCGCTGGCTCAGGAGTGAAGCTGCAGACCTTCACGATAAGTGTTACAGCTCATAAAAGCAATGTGGACCCAAACAGTGAGCAGTAGCAAGATTTATTGCAAAGAGCGAAAGAACAAAGCTTCCACAGTGTGGAAGGGGACCCGAGCAGGTTGCCACTGCTGACTCAGGCAGCCTGCTTTTATTCTCTTATCTGGCCCCACCCATGTCCTGCTGATTGGTAGAGCCGAGTGGTCTGTTTTGACAGGGTACTGATTGGTGCGTTTACAATCCCTGAGCTAGACATAAAAGTTCTCCACTTCCCCATCAGATCAGTTAGATACAGAGTATCGACACAAAGGTTCTCCAAGGCCCCACCAGAGCAGCTAGATACAGAGTGTCGATTGGTGCACTCACAAACCTTGAGCTAGACACAGGGTGCTGATACACAGTAGCACTACAGAATTACAGTTATTGACCATTAAATTGGACTACTTCTGGAAGTCAATACAAAATAGGGAAATGTTAAGTTTTTTTGTTTGATAGGAAAAATCATTCTAGTTCATAGAAAAAAATACTTTTCTTTCAAGTAAAAATTGAGAGAAATTATAGGTGATTATACAAGGTAGAACAATTACATTTTTTAAAAAGTTTCCAGAAAATGCAAATACTTTTCATCAGTAATACAGAAGCTTGGAGTAAAATTCTCAAAACAACTCAGTAAACATACTAATAGGGGAACAAAAAACTAGACTGAATACTGATTCAATGAACATTTATATTTATTAAATTCTTAGGTACTGGTGACACTGCATTAAACAAAAGTGACAAAGTTATTGTTTTCATGACATGTATGTCAGTGGACAAATTAAGATCAAATTGTTGAGTGGAGAGGTTGTTATTCTACTTACCACTCATCCCCTTTCAATTAAAAATTACTTTCAAAATGTAGCCATTTATCAAGATTTTTAAAAACCCTATAAAGTTGGAGATGGAGGAAAATGCAACATTATGGGGCATGAGACAAAAATAAAGTGTATCAAGATCTGCACTTAATTTAAACTATATCAGGTTCAACTCTGAGAAGGCAGATGTTTGGGTAATTGTCAATTGTGATATATGCTTCTATAACATATTTTGATCTACCTGAATCATAATCTCAGTAAGAGTACTTTGAAATCTATTCTCATTAATTATTTCTTCGTATTAGTCAACTACAGCCACAATAGCATTGTATAACAAACCATTCTAAAAGCAGTGGATTGCAAATTAAGCTTTTATTTCTCACTCTTATGTGGGTTTGGCTGGAGTTCAACTGATCTAAGGCAGCTATCAATTCTTTACCACAGGTTGGGTTCAGGTCTATTTTTTGTATTTCTCATTCTGGGGAGACCAATAGGTTTCTTAGAGCATGCCTGTCTCATTATAGAGACAACAGAACAGGGAAGCCCAATCATGCAGCTCCATTTCAAGCCTCTCTTCACATTTCTTTTAACAACACATTTGCCAGGGAAAGTGTGGAGGCCAAAGTACATGGAGGTGGGGGTCTGGAAAAAAATAAATAAATATGAGACAATAATCTAATCTACCACAAAATCAAATAGCCTGGCTAATGGACTGTTGCAAATACTCATATATTTTACAACAATATTTTACAGTTCTTGTAGTTGCTGTTACTGCAATAAGCTACAAAATTTATGAGTACGTGGGCAGCTATAGAGTAAGACTTTTTTAATGTCATAAATAAGCATTTAAAGAACTCTTTTTTGCTTTCTAAAATTCATATTACTTAACCGTTTATTGAGATAATTTTAGATTAACCTGAAGTTATAAGAAATAATAGATATTTCTCGTACCTTCACCCAGTTTTTCTTGCAGAACTACAGTACAATATTTCAAATAGGCAATTGACTACTATTTGCCATCTTTATTCAATTTTATATGACATTATGTGGTGTGCCTGCATGTGTGTATAATCCTATGCAATTTTATGTGTCGATTTATAGGAATATCACCACAGACAAGACAGATAATAGTTCTGTGTCTGGTAGGAATCTCTTGTGCTATCCACTTACAGCCACAGACTTTTCCTCACCTCTACTAGTACTAATCTCTGGCAGCTAGTAATTGTTTCTTCACCTCTATAATTTTGTCAGTTTAAAAATGTTCTATAAATGAAATCACATAGTATATTACCTTTGAGATTGGCTTTTTTCACTAAGTACATTTCTCTTGAGGTCTATCCAAGTTGTATATGTATCAATAGTTCTTTATTTATTGATGAATAATATTCAGTGTTGTGAATTTACCAGTTTGTTTAAGCATTCACCTATTGAAGGACTTTTTTATATTGATTTTGACTATTATGAAATAAAGATGCTATGAATATTTACAGATTTTGTGTGAATCTAAGTTTTTATTTCTGTAGGATAAATACCCAGTAGTGCAATTGCTGGGTCATTTGGTAAACAGAGATAGTTTGGAAAGAAACTCATACATTTTTTCCAAAATAGCTGTACTATTTTACATCCTTCTCAGGAATTTGTGAATGATCCATTTACTTTAGATATCAGTCATATCTTTTCTAAAATGTGCTGGGAGGGTCAGGCCTCTATTTTGCATAATATGGGTAAAATTTCAGTGTATTAACAGTAACTTTATAGGAATTGAAGAAGTATGCATTTCTTGGGAAATACCTAAAACAAAGCATCAAGCAGTCTTCAGGTATTAGAAAATTGCTCAAAGAATTCAAGAACATTTCATTTGAATTTTACTTTCTTGAAGTTAATTTTGCCTTTTTAAAAAATTTTTGAGATGGGGTCTCACTCTGTCTCCCAGGCTGGAGTGCAGTGGAGCGATCTCAGCTCATGGCAACCTCTGCCTCCCGGGCTCAAGTCATCCTCCCACTTCAGCCTCCCAAGTAGCTGGGATTATGGGCACATTCCACCACACCCAGCTAATTTTTGAATTTTTGTAGAGTTTTGCTATGTTGCCCAGGCTGTTCTCAAGTGATCTGCCTGCTGGGCCTCCCAAAGTGCTGGGATTACAGGCATGAGCCACCATACCCGGCCTCATTCTGTCTTTTAATTCATGGGATTATATGTTTCATTGTTCACAATACAAAGATCAGAGATCATGATAGTTTCATATGGTTTTATACAAATAACCTGAAGATGATAATAAACAGTTTGAGAATAAAAAATTATGGGTTCAAGTGATTCCAAAGAAATGATTCCATTTACTTTAGGTTTTAAATTATTGTTCCAGAATATTTTTCACATTAGGTTTTACATTTCTTCCCTTTCTTTTTCCTCTGATAGTTTAATTATGAGTCAGTGACATAAATATGTTGTAGAAATTCCATATGCATGATTTCACAAACTTAGTAATCCCGTGAGAAAAAATGCTCTGGAAACAATATCCAAAAAAGCCTTCTTATCACTATGGTTTAGGTTAACTGTCTGTGAGTGAGCAAGATATATGGCTGGAAGGCAGATAATCGGAATGGTTATAACTTGGAGTGGGAATGAGTTTTCCCAAATTATTCCCATTTAAACGATAAAGAATTAAATACATATATATTATATTTATAAATCTATACACTTTTATTTATTTATTTAGACAGACAGAGTTTAGCTCTTGTTGCCCAGGCTGGATTGCAGTGGCGCGATCTCGGCTCACCACAACCTCTGCCTTCTGGTTGCAAGAGATTCTCCTGCCTCAGCCACCTGAGTAGCTGGGATTACAGGCGCCCACCACCACACCTGGCTAATTTTTGTATTTTTAGTAGAGACGGGGTTTCAGCATGTTGGTCAGGCTGGTCTCGAACTCCTGACCTCGTGAACTGCCCGCCTCGGCCTCCGAAAGTGCTGGGATTACAGGGGTGAGCCACTGTGCTTGGCCACACATATTTTAATAAACATATTATATATGTTAATAAATATATATATATATTTGAGTCAGGGTATCCATCTGTAGCCCAGGCTGCATTGTCATACAGTGACGCCATCAGAGCTCACTTCAGCCTCTGTTTCCCAGGCTCAATAAATTCTTGCACTTCAGCACCCTGCAAGTAGCTAGGACTACAGGCATTTGCCACCCCACCTGGCTAATGTTTTTGAATTTTAGTAGAGACAAGGTCTCCCTATGTTGCCCAGCGTGGTCTTGAACTCCTGAGCTCAAGGGATCCTCCTGCCTCAGCCTCCCTAAGTGCTGTGATTACAGTTGTGAGCCAACACACCCAACCTAAATTATATTTTAATAGATAAAAAAAATGATTCCTATGAAGATACCAGAAAAACAGAACATACTCACTGAACTCCCCCTCCCCTAAACATAGCATTTTCCAAGGAATACTCAGATTTAATATCTAATTTCTAGCAATGTGAATTGAATTTGAATGTAGATTGACCACAAAACTCTATTTAAAACTATACCTTGGTTAGAATTTATAAATGCATATTTGTGGCATCAGCTTTACCTTCTGGCATGCCAGAGGCAGACGTCACCAATCAAGCACATTTAACTTAATGCAGTTTTAAAACAACCCCCCATAGGGTATACAAGCCTGCCACTACCAATTTATCAGAGCTGACATGTTAGAGAAAATCTATTTGTAGTGTCAGAACTGTCCAGTGGGAAATCCTTTACTCTACAATATTCTTCAGATTTTACCCCAGAATACTTGACTCTTTTCATTATATTCCAAGATAAAAATAATTATCAACTAAAGTTAGAAAATGAAAACATACGTTTTAGAAAATATAAAGCCATTACATTTTTTTATGGAGTCAAATCAGTCAGAAATTGTAAAAACTATAGGTATTTATGATAGTAAAATTTCACGAAAGTTCTGTAATCAATGAAGATTGGAAAATTCAGTTATGCCTGAAATCTGCAACATTTTCATGAAGTTTTTTTTTTTTTTGACAGAGTTTCGCTCTGTTGTCCAGGCTGGAGTGCAGTGGCACGATTTCGGTTCACTGCAAGCTCCGCCTCCCAGGTTCACGCCATTCTCCTGCCTCAGCCTCCCAAGTAGCTGGAACTCCAGGTGCCCACCACCACGCCCAGCTAATTTTTTGTATTTTTTAGTAGAGATGGGGTTTCACAGTGTTAGCCAGGATGGTCTTGATCTCCTGACCTCATGTTCTGCCCACCTTGGCCTCCCAAAGTTCTGGGATTACAAGCATGAGCCACACGCCCGGCCTCATGAAGTTCTTAAGAGAACGAGAGGGATAAACAAAAAACTAAAAGACAAAAAACAAAAATGTGATGTGTTTTGTTTTACATATATTGTCTCTATTTCGGTTGTCATTATATACATGATTAAGTACATATTATTAAAATGTAAGAGAAATGCTAATTAATTCTAATTGAGAATCTCCTACATCAATACTTCAAGAGATAAAAAGAACATACAACTAAGGACTAGATTGTTAATAATATAATCATTCGAGTTTATTTTCTGCATATTATAGTGGTTCTCAAATTTAGCTGTTTATCACCTTGACTTATGAAGTTTTATTAAACTACTGAAGGTAAGCTCCAAAAGCAGACATACAGAATAAGCCTCTCAAAAGGTGAAATCCAAGCAACATAACAGATTCTAGAACACAAACAGTATTGTGAACCACTGGCTTTGCCTTACATCAATATGTTTCTACTGGTTGAGTGACTGTTAGTGCTAGCATATCTACTTTGACAAGATAAAGGTTAAGAAATGTTTCTAAAATTATATATGCAGCTTTTTTGATAGTAAAGAAATCTGCAGATGCAATAATTGAAGAATTATGTTTTGTTACTTTTACATACAGAAAAAATTACCAAATTTGTATGATTCTCACAGATCTCAAGGAAACATAGCTGCTTTTAAAAAGCACAAAGTACACTGCCTGAGGTTGATCAAAATCTATTTTTATTCCTCAGGCCTTTACTTTTGCACATCGAAATTAAAACTTTGATTTTTTTATTTTTTTCTACTTTAGTTTGCCTCAATTTGTTTTTATTTCCCTTCTAATGGTGACACTTGCAATTTTTATGATACAGTTTAAATTTCCAGCCAATACTGTTTTCAAAAATCTTTTATTTTGTGTTAAAAGGAACAACAGAATATGTTTTTATTTTGTCCTTCCTGTATTTACAGACAGAGTTCCCAGACTCCTATTTTATTAAATCAAGGATTTCAGAAACTATGGCGAGAAAATAAAATAAATTTACTAAATTCTATTGTGACCATGGAAGGGGTGGTGATGGGGGAGGACATGCAGTATATGCTGGAGAGGTGGGGTCAGCAGGTTTTTTTGGTTTAGTTGAATCATTGGCAGTTCACCATTCTATCAGTGTAAAGTTTTATTGAATGATTTATCACCTTCGAGTAAGAAGAGCAGAGTAGCAGGTGGGAAGTCTTAGACATTTTCCTGTCCTGAATCAGTGTTTCTGGGCTACAACCTCCTAGGTTATTAATCAATGAAGTTGGAAAGATATGGCACTCAGTAGTCATTAATCAACAGCCTTTCTGCAGTAACCTGTAAGCAGTGGCATTATAATGCTCACTATCAGATATGTTCCTAAGTGTGTAACCTGGGCATTGTCAAAGGAAGTGGAAGATTCCAACAGTAAATCTGGTCTTTAAGGCAGCAAGCATTTCTCAAGAGAATTATGGAGCGCAAATAAACAATTATTACCCTCACTTTTTTTTATGTTTATTTTCTTGTGTGTGCTCCCCCTGCTCCTTGGATGATAGCACACTTTCAGTTGCCTTAAAACAATAAACAAACAAACACTTATTTTTGTGTAGCAAAAATAAGCTGACAATGAAATTAAATTTGACAGTGAAATAAGTGGCTGAGAAAAACAATCATCAAAGTCAGTTATAGTAAAACCCTTTTGTTACCCAAACTTCTACAATGAAATTTTGGATATGCCATAAATAATTTCAATATAAGTAAAAGGGTAATATCTCAAATTCATAAAACCTGAACAAAGTCCACTTGGAAGTAACTATGAAACTGTTATACAAAACCATGATTATGAAGAACTTGACAATAATTGTAACAATTACTAATCATGTCTTATCTAAGGAGCATATGTATATGCTGAGAAAAGCAAAATACATATGAATAACAATGCTTTAACAAGTTGTAAATTTGGGAAACTTTGATAATGGTAAGTTTATTCTGCTCATTTTCTGCATGATTTCACCTTCCCTTCCACCTTTTATTTCTTTATCTGTTTCCTCTCCGAATTTTTTTTCTCTGGTGCTAAGTTAAAGGCTACTCAGAGAGACATGGTAAAGTCCTCAAAATCTTTCCAGGACACTATTATCTGCTCCCACCATCAAGTGCCCATTGTTCAGTGTTGAAACTCAATATCTGCCTTCAGAATCAAACTCAAAAGAAGAAAAAGGCTTTACACAGCAGGCATACTAGTAAAGTTGTTTAAAAATCTAGTCCTTAAGAGGATAATGGATATAAGGTGACTAAAACAGTTAACCTAGCAATCAGAGGATGGTACTACTCCTACTTTGAACTCTGTAAATGGAAAATAACTTTTTAAAAAAAACTGTGATTTTTAAAGTGGTGTTTTCAGAAGACTAATTGTAATAACACTCTCCTACTGACCCCAATCTGTAAGAAGTAGATTAGTCCTTTTTACTGTGAAAGAAAATTTCTCTCAAAATTTGAAGAAAAAAAGTAGCAAATAATGTTAAGTAAATGTTATATAAAAGAGCTTAAAAGTCACAGAATGAAGAAAAAAGCACATTATAAAAATTAGGATAAGGGCCCAAGGGGAAATTGATGTTATCTAGCATTAAAATATCTAATAGGGAAAAATTTTACTGATTATTTACACGGATCCAAACCTATAATAACCCTTTTGAATGGTCCAATTTATACAGATAAGATTTCTTGTAACAATAACAAAATATTCGTGCAGGACTACAAACACAATTATTAAATGAGTAGTAAGTGGTAATTGGTTTTTAAATGTATAGGAGGTACTTACAATTCTTTCAAAGAGTTTAGTTAATTGGGAGATCCAAATGATTCTAAACAAAAAAAAAATAAATATATCATTCTTATAGTGATATTTAATATTGATCACTAACATTTTCTACAACTTAAAGGAATCCTGGGTTATAAGCAACACAGGACATCAAAATCAATAGAAACAATAAAAATAATTTGAAGCTTCTTAGTCTAATATTACTACCTTGAAAGCTGAGTCTGACATTGTAATAGTACTTTTGATGAAACTTTATATCATAGAGAGGTCAAGCCTTTTGGGTTAAAGAAATACTCAAGGTGGTATCAAAAACCATCAACAAAATATATAACAAAATTGATAAAATATATTTTTAGTAATTCTTAAAGTGATATGTTATTTAAAAAATAAATGGCTCAGATATTAATGATTTTGATCATATTATTAATTTTTAATATGCTGCAAAGAAGATATTTCTGAAGGATATATCTAAAAATCATGCTAATTTTGCAATAATAGAAACTTTTTTTTAATGAATGCAGCAGAATTCTTTTGTCTACTTGCTTATTTCATCTTCCTAGCATCATTTCATCATCTGTTTTTTGGGGAGTCCCTGAATTCCTCCTGAGAAAATCCCTTTGATTCCCAAGAGCAATTTAATCAATCGCTCTTCTCCATGGACAAACAACAGGATTCATTAGAAAAAGTATTAAAAATAGATAGGAGTGGCGGGGTGTGGTGGCTCATGCCTGTAATCCCAGCACTTTAGCAGGCCAAGGCAGGCAGATCATGAGATCAGGAGATGGAGACCATCCTGGCTAATACAGTGAAAACCTGTCTGTACTAAAAGTACAAAAACTTCGCTGGGCGTGGTGGTGCGTGCCTGTAATCCCAGCTGCTCGGGAGGCTGAGGCAGGAGAATCACTTGAACCCAGGTGTGTGGAAGGATTTTTAGTCCTTTCAGACCATCTTATCATTCACTGTATTTGATAAGCTGTCCAGATGGTCTTGCCTATAACTCTGAACTTTTAAACGAAATTGTATTATTTTTCTGGTGGTCGCTATAACAAATTTCTAAAAAGTTGGTGGTTTAAAACAACAGATTATTCTCTCAAAGTTCTGAAGTCCAGAAGTCAAAAATACAGATATCAGCAGGGCTGCACTTTCTCCAGAGACACCTAAGAAAAATCAAGTTCTACAAAATCTACGCACCAAAAATAACAGAGTGTATGGAACAATAGAGTTGGAGCAGATAAATTAAAGCTTGTGCAATGTACTAAGTTATGTACTAACAAAGACAATAATCCACACTTGTGAGATCACTTAGACCAGACAAGCATCTCAGATGCACAAATGAAGTGGAATGAAAACAATGGCAAGTCTTTAGCTAGAGCAAGGCTGGTGGGTGCTGTGACAACAAAGGAGTAGAACTCTGACCCAGTGAATCTACTTTTAAGGTGTATATGAGAGGTGATGAAATAAAGTGAAGTCTATACAGAACTGGTAGTGCTCTCAGGGTGCAGAAGTTCATTTTTTAATACAGACAAAAGAACTCCTGCTGCTAATGTAATCTTCCCTGCTGAACATTATAATGCCATTTCAGCCATTCCTGTTTCCATTGCTTAGAAAAATAAAAAAGTCTGTGTACCAGCGTCACATAAATATTATACTGTCAACATTTCTCTTGTTATCAATTTCCTGTATGTTAATTGTAGAAACAAATATTGTGGTAGAACAGACTGTACAGTGATCTTTAGAAAAGCTATTTTTTTCTTCCCCTTGCCTAGTTGTTCAGTTTTTCATTTTATTATAGATTCTTCACAAACTCTTTGCTTGTTTTATTTTTCTTCGTGGAACCAAAGAACATTCGCTTATACTAAAAATATGTATGTATATAGACAGATGAGAGGTATGTAGATAGATAGATGTGTGTGGGGAGAGAGCGAGAGAGAATGCGACGTGCAGAAGTGTCTGGAAATCTCTTACACCAGGTGCTGCTATCTTACATTTGGTTCATAACATATCCTCAGTGATCCCACAGAACACTGAGGCATTTTGCACCAAAATTTTCTCCATTGATTTTGTTTGTTCAATGGAACAGTAAATATGATTAATTTTTTTAAGTGGTGGGTTATACACAAACCATGATTAACTTTTAATCTAAAATCCTCCTCTGTTCAAAAGTGAAAATGCGGAAGAGACTAGAGAATTCATCTGAGGCCCGGAGGAGCAAGATTACAAGGCATAAAAATTGTGAGTTTTTTTATCATTGTCAGTAGATGGATTTGACAATTTTGATAACTGTGATAATAGACACTGAAAGAGAGATTTTGTGCCTCCTAGAAGTCGGCAACTGAGGCAGGGATTTATGGGCTGAGGTGGTCAGATGAGCAGAGACCAGCACATGCATTTGGGTATGAGAAGCATGAAAGAAACTGACATATATAAAAATCAATGACTCTTCTCCATGGGCAGATAACAGAATTCATTAAAATAAGTATTAAAAATAGATAGGAGTGGCCAGGAGCAGTGGCTCACACCTGTGATCCCAGCACTTTGGGAGGCTGAGGCAGGCAGATCATGAGGTCAGGAGATCAAGATCATCCTGGCCAACATGGTGAAACCCTATCTCTACTAAATATACAAAAATTAGCTGGGCGTGATGACGCACATCTGTAACCCCAGCACTTTGGGAGGGTGAGGTGGATGGATCACCTGAGGTCAGGAGTTTGAGACCAGCTTGGCCAACATGGCAAAACCTCATCTCTACTAAAAAAAAAGAAAAAAAAATACAAAAATTAGCTGGGTATTGTGGCATACCTCCCAGCTAGTCGAGAGGCTGAGGTAAAAGAATCACTTGAACCCAGGAGGCGGAGGTTGCAGTGAGCCAAGATGGCACCACTGAACTCCAGCCTGGGCAACAGAGCGAGACTCCACCTCAAAAAAAAAAAATGACCTCAACAAATTTGGAACCGTATCATAGTTCTAAATATAGAATATTAATAATTTTAACATAGTAAATTATTTATATCTCAATTTTCTCATTTGTCTGTCAATAAAGAGACAGATTTTTCTGTGGTAGGCAGAATTGGCCCTCCAGAGATATCTGAGTCCCAACCCCAGAAGCTGTGAGCATGTTTACCTTCATTTGGCAAAAGAGACTTGAATGACGTAGTTAATCAAAGATTCTCAAAGCAGGAAGATTATCCTGTAATGCCAAAATGGGCCCAATATATTAAATGAGTTATTAAAATTGAAGAACACTTCCTGGCTGTGGTCTGAGGGAAATGTGACTGCTGAAGAAAACCAAGAGAAAGATTTGATATTGCTGGCTTTGAAAATGGGGAAATGAGGCCAAGAGCCAAGGAATACTGGCAGCCTTTAGAATCTGGTAAAGAAATAGATTCTTCTTAGCGCCTCCAGAAAGGAATCCAGCCTTGCCAAAATCTCGATTTTAGCTTAATGAAGCCTGTGCCAGACTTATGACATGCAACACTATAAACCACTACACTCATATTGTTTCAAGCCACTCAATGTATGGAAGCTTACTATGACTGCTATAAAAAATGCAATTCTTAATATTGCTTTCAAATATGAATTAGTCCAAAAAATATGAATTCTTTCCCTTTTTTAGCTAAAGTTGTCTTTCCTCCTGCCTTCTACTTCCCTTCACAGTTACCTTTTATGAGATCTAATATATTGATTTTTCTTCAGTAAGATGAAATTCCACTAATATTGATGTAAAAAGTATATACATCTAAAAATACCAATTAATTCATTTATAAGTGAATACTTTAAAATGTGTGAAGTATGAATTTCTATATGGAGATGTTTAAATTTTGGGCTGTGGATTTTTTATAAAGATATAATCTTGAAAACTTAATGTTATCATTCTATTCTTGTTGATAAATGTTGGCAAAATAAATAACATTTGCCAGGTTTGTTATGTTTTGGAAATAGAAAATTTGACTTTTAAGTGGTCTGTGTTCTCTGAAGTAGTTTAAGCATATGAATGCTGAAAGCATATATAAGCTTCAAGAGGACAGGCATTTAGTGTGTCTGTATTCCCAGTAGCTGAAACAGTGCCTGGCATTTATTAGGTAATTGGTAGTTAATATGAATAGTTAATACATAAAAAGTACAATTATAATTACCATCTTCAATTGTATATCTAATATGCTTATATGTAGGTGCACATCCACAATTTGCTTAAAATGCAGAAATATTTCATTAAATTACTTTTTTTTGTTGTTGTTGTTTGATACGGAGTCTCACTCTCTCTCCCAGGCTGGAGTGCAGTGGCACGATCTCAGCTCTCTGCAACCTCTGCCTCCCCGGTTCAAGCAATTCTTCTGCCTCAGCCTCACGAGTAGGTGGGACTACAGGCACGTGCCACCACGTCCAGCAATTTTTTTTTATTTTTAGTAGAGATGGGGTTTCACCGTGTTAGCCAGGATGGTCTCGATCTCCTCACCTCGTGATCCACCCGTCTCAGCCTCCCAAAGTGCTGGGATTACAGGCGTGAGCCACTGCTCCCAGCCATTAAATTATCTTAAACTATATTTATGAATTATTGCAAGATGAGTAGTATTAACAACACTACTTGTTAACATTTATTGAGAATGAAAATAAAATTAAGGATGTGAAGAGAGTAGAAAATTATTAAAACATGGTGCTTAATTTTATCCAGAACAAAGTAAAGTGTCTTCTTCATTAAAAAATTCCCATGTAACAAGATTACACATATTCAATTATTATTAAAAATGTTCTGTTTACACATGCATTCTATGTCTTTCTTATTATTTATCATTTTCTGTGTACTACCATGAGAGTAAAACTGTCATCCTCCAGTCAGTTTTCATTAGTAAATTTAAAATCATCTTTAATTTTAGTTTTCTTTTCTAAAGCTATAACCATTTCAGTGTGTCCCTTCTAAAGAACGCCTTTGTGAAAAAAAATCATGTATTAAAATATATTTAGTTGGTAATTAAGAAAAATTTAAATTCTTGTTGTCCCAAATGTTTTTAACTTTTTAAAAACGATTTCCCTATTAAGCTATCAGAACTATGCTAATATACTCTATGGTGAATTTAATTTGATTAGTTTGCTTATCAATTAGTAAAACAGTAACACATACAAAGAAAAATACACTTTCAGGTCCTTGACATATCTATTTCCTTTAGTAATAATCAACAAGTTAAAATTTGATTTCAAATAGAAAAGAACCCAGGAGTTGATCTCTCACATTCTTCATTGTCTGTACATGATTGTTTTGCTTCCCTTTTTTAGCACTGAGTAGGTGATGAACTAATATTGAACATGAAGACCAGGCTCTAGCGGACACAGAGAGGAGAGATTAAATTGGGAACTGAAGGGGGCACACACATTTCTGCCAGCACTTCCCACACCTGGAGGCCACTCTGCTCATTTGTAAGCCTGATGACTTTCCCTTAAAAGAGGACGCCGATTTAAACCAAGTAAAGATTTTCTTATTAGTGGCTAAAGGCAACTGATATACTTCACAACCCACTCAACCACTGCTGCAGAGTTTTTGAAATTCTTTGAGGTTTTGCAAGCCTTCTGCATTATACATTACTACTTGTGCAACAGAAGACAATTTAAAGATCTCTTGGAGCACAGAATTTAAAGTTCAACTGTTCTGAAACACTGCAGGGAGTCTAGAGAAGAGGGGGAAATGGCAAGAGAAATGTATAAGTTTCAGACAGAACTTTAAAAAATAAGCATAATTTATATTTTATAATATTTTATGCCTCTCAGACACATTCTCAACTTATCATACAACTTAGTTAAGTTCCAGGTCATAATACTCTTTTATTATTTATATTTGATTATTAATAGTTCACATTGGGTGACAAAAATAACTAATTTAAATGCTTTTGTTTCTATTTCAAAGTGTAAATGTGTGTTAAGAACAAAACATTTCACTCAGACCCTCATAAAGACTTTTGTACGTAAGTATTATATAGGATCTCTGTATAGGAAGTTAAAGACAGCTTTGCATGGTGTCTTGCAATTATTTAAACTTTGTTCTTCACAAATTAGGTAAGTTTTTAAATCATATTAATGACATGCTTTCTTAGGATTTTGCACATATTTGAAGATTTCTCAAATACCTCATTTTATCAATTTGTTTACAGAAAAATATATTGTGAACCATGAGAAGAAGGTGGTCTATTGTCTTTAAAACACCATAATTTGATTATGGCATAGTGGAATTATAAATAGAGAGAGAAAAACTGATAATATCTGGGTTTGATACAATTATTTATTCTCCTGTCAAGCATCAATTGCCTCTTCACTAGGTTTAATATTTATCTCTTGTTAACCTATTACAGAGGGAATGGGAGACTCCCAGTTTATCTAATTGCTGAACATTTAGAAGAGGTGAGTTAGATTTGAGCTTATAAATCTTAGAAGTAGAGATACTCTCATGAAATCAGCAGTTCCAGGCTGATTTTACAGATGATTAGAACACGATTATTTGTAGAATTGCTTATACAATAATTTCTCGTCACAGCTACTGTTTACTTTCAAGGCTACTGATATTTTTCAAAGAAAAAATCCATAGAGTTATAGAGCACCCGTTATTTCAGTGATATAAATTTAATAGTTCAATTTTATTCAATTTAAGTATTTCAGTGGGTCTTGCCCTATTTTAGTAAACCCCAATAATTTAATGGAGAAAGAAGGAAATGAAACAAAACAAAATTTAAAATAAAACATAAGAACGAAACTAATCAATTACTAATTATTGCATGTTATGTTTAACCATTTTCTGCCCATACCAAATAATAATATGTAAAGATCCTCAAGTATTTATTTATAGTACAAACAATAGCTATACAAAACATTCTCATTTTACTTTCAGCATGTAGTAAATAAGCATCTTGATTACTTTTACATTATTAATATTTCTAAATAAATGCTAGAGAATGTGAACCTTTAGTAAAATATATTAAGATTGCAATATTTTTAACAGCTGATATGGTCTAGAAAATATAAAATAACATAAAAGAGTATTTTAAAATTGACAGAAACTCAAGTTACCTCCTTATAAAATCATCTCTTGAAATATCTTTTTCTCTACATTATTTTAAAAATGGGAGGAATGAGGTTACAGAATAAGAATAAACTATCTGGCAGTTTTTTAAAGTAAAATGGAATAATAAAATTCATGATATTTTAGGACTACCAACCAGTAGTTATTAATATTTTCAATTCCTAGATTATACATAAAAATTAGGACAAGTATTTCATAATGCTGTTTCAAAACATTCTTTTTCTCTCCATATCCGTGTATCATAATGAAAAGAAATAAAAGAACACATAATTTTGGAGACCTGTTTTTTCTCAAATTATTTGTTGAAGGAAATCTCTTAATATCAAGAGAGTAATTTTGCATTGTCAGCATAAGCAATTTTTTAAGGAATTTGACAGACAAGTAGAACATGTGCAGGTGTAGAGAAATGGAT
Source organism: Nomascus leucogenys (assembly GCF_006542625.1). Taxonomy (NCBI): domain Eukaryota; kingdom Metazoa; phylum Chordata; class Mammalia; order Primates; family Hylobatidae; genus Nomascus; species Nomascus leucogenys. The sequence continues at coordinate 21,043,071 of NC_044387.1, forward strand.
CCATTAAAAATGAATAAATCACCACAATGTATAAATTTCAGTGATAATTTCTCTAGGTAGCCCTCATATTTGCCTGACTCCATCACAGTTCTACCTCCAGAGAACACACTTTTCACCCTCCATTGCTGCCTACTTTTAATTCACTTTAGAGAACTAAGATTAGATACTGAAGCTGGATATTGCAGTTGTCAAACCCAGAGTCCTTTAAAAGTAGAAGACTCATCTGTTCCCACTTAGCAGCACCTGGCCTTAATCTATATGAAAACAGTCACATAAAATAGGTGGAAAACTCCTTCCTCAGTTTGCAAATACCTCTGGTAGCATTCTTGAAACATTTTATCTAAAGAATGTCACTCTTAAGAATCAATGTTGTGTCAGTATAGCTTATTACCACATGACATGTGGTAAGGCTTTTGTTAGTATATTGCTCATGATCATAAACTCCTAGATTATGTTTTGAACATTCAAAGAATATTATTGCATTTATTATTAGGGACTATGCCATGGAAGCATTTTATATGTCAGAGTTTTAATTTATATTGCCTCCTACAGCACAAGTTTTGAAGTTGGTAGAATATGAAGGAACCCATGACATCAAGCCAACCATACAGTAAATATCTAGCACTACTTTGCATATATTAGGCACTCACTCTTCCTTTCCCAACATGGTAAACTATAGATAAAATTCCAGATTTGGAGCCCCTGATATTGTATTTGATATTTATCTTTTTCTGTAGATTTTATAAGGTTACTTTATTATCACTGGATATTGAGAGAAATTTCCATTCACTTAAATGGAGTGATATAGAAACTCAGAAATAATCAGCTACATGCCATTCATGAACATTTGTGAAATGGACATCACAAATAAATAAATGTACATCATCCTGTATAAATTGTCTCTATTGTTCAAATTAAAATGTATGTTCATTCTAGATATGTTCATTAGGGTGAAAAAAAAGTAAGATAAAAATATGTCAATTCAATTTCCAAGTGTTTTCAGCAATTGTGCTGTTAAAAAAAAACAACATCCAACTGTAGGAAGAATGAGATCAACATAGAAAAGCTAATGATTTAATGGCCAAAAGTGAAAAACCAACATGTGAAAAACAGTAAAAATTTAAAAAGTAGATTTTTTCCTAGGTTACACAATTAAGTAAGGAATTAAGAAAAGAAAATAACATATACCTTTATGTTTCTTCACAAGCCATGGATTACCATACAGAAGTTTGACTTTTTGCTAATGTTTTATTTAAATATGTGGATTCTAATATTCCTTTCTTGATAACTGTTCCATGGCAGGATGCTTAGATAGTATAGATTTATGTCTTTTATAGAGCATAAATTGTGCCAGAACCTGATTAAAGTTTACAAATAAAGAAATGAACATTTTATCATTGCTTTGACAAAAATGTGTTTTTAAAGAGTTACATGCCCTTAATAATTTTATTTAATGATCTAATCCTTTTAAACAATCACATAATTTCTAAAAAATCACCATTTTTCTCTAAGAATCATAAAAAGTTATGAGAAGGATCATTTCTTCAGCTGAGCTATATATTACATAGGTGTGAAATACAGTATTAATAAAAACAAAGTTTTCTTATTGTGTCAACAAAATTTTATTAACTCAATTTATAATAGAGAATGCTTGAGTCTTTGTGATAATTTCATGTAATCAACACTAATAAAAGCATACTCTGGAATAGCTTATCAATAAGATATGTTTCCTTTGATAATATACTCAATCTCTTCACAACATGGGGTCCAAGAAAAATTTTTTTCTGTGTTGCACACTGGACTCAACATTGAATATATGCCTGAAGATATCATAGGCCTTCCAAGAACATTGTTAAAAACAAGTGGACAAAAGTGTAAGATTCAAAATATACAGTGTACCAACAGAAGAGTTTTGTGAATAAAGGACTGGATTATTTCTATGTTGAAAAAGATGTATATTATTCTTTTCTAAATCTGTTTATTGCATTTACTATTTTACAACATTTTTGCAATTTATTCAACCATGGATGTCTTTTTGCATTATAATGCATTGACAGAAAACCCATAGGAGCTCACATAATATAATGCTTCTCTTTAGTAAAGTATTAGGTCTAATGTCATATCACAGATGGATTATAATTTCTGCCAAAAATTATCACAGTAGGAATTTAGTAGTTAAATCTGTGGACTACAATCTATCCTATATCAATTCTCCACCTGCTCCCTACAGCTCTTAGCCTTGTGAATCTGAATTGTATGAACTACAACTGGCTGTCTTGCTCTCTGTGATTCTTCCACTTTATTTGTATTTTTTAAAATATTGATACATCATAATTGCACATATTTATGGGACACATGGGATTTTGATGCATGCATAGAAGGTGGAATGATCTAATTAGGGTATTTAGGATATCCATCACCTGAAACACTTATCATTTTGGGGGGTATTGGGAACATTTCAAATCTTCTAGCTATTTTGAAATATACAATAAATTATTGCTAACTATAGTGACCCTAGGGTGCTATTAAACACTAGAACTTACTCCTTCTATCTAACTGTATGCTTGTACACATTAACCAATTTCTCTTAATTCCCCTGCCCCAACTTTTCCTAGACTCTTGTGACTATCATTTTACTTTCTACTTCCAAAAGATCAGCTATTTTAGCTTTTACATATGAGTAAAAACGTGTGATATTTGTCTTTCTCTGTCTGGTTTATTTCACTTACATAATGACCTCCAGTTCCACCCATGTTGTTGCAAATGACAGAATTTCCTCCTTTTTTAAGCTGCATTGTATTCCACTGGGTATATTTATACCACATTTACTTTATTTAAATGTTAATGGAGACTTAGTTTGATTCAAATATCCTGAGTATTGTGAACAGTACTGTAATAAACAAGGGAAGTGGTGATTTCTCTTAAACATACAGATTTCCTTTCCTCTGGATACATATGTATTAGTGGGATTGCTGGATTATATGGTAGTTGAATTTTTAGTTTTTTGAGAAACCTCCATACTATTTTCCAAAATGGCTATGCTAATTTACATTCTCATCATCAGGGTATGAGAGTTCCCTTTTCTCCACAAATTTTCTATTATTTGTTATTTTCCATCTTTTTAACAATAGCGATTCTAACTGAGGTGAGATGATTATCTCATTGCGGTTTTGATTTGCATTTCTCTCATGATTAGTTAGGTTGAAAAGTTTTCCATATAGCTGTTGGCCATTTCTATTTCTATTTCTGAAAATTGTCTATTCAGAATCTCTGTCCAATTTTTAATAGGATTTTTTGTAGTTGCATAGTTTGAGTTTTTATTATATTTTGGATATTAGTCTCTTACTGGATGAATAGTTGGCAGGTATTTTATTTCATTTTACAGATTATCTGTTCACTCTGCTGATTTTCTTTGAGGTGCATAAGCTTTTTAGTTTAATATTTTCCATTAGCCTATTTTTGTTTTTGTCACCTGTGCTTTTGAAGTCTTAGCCATAAAATGTATGTCTAGACCAGTATCCTGAAGCATTTCCCTTAAATTTTTTATAATAGTTTTATAGTTTTATCTTACATTTATATCTTTAATTTATTTTTACATGCATTTTGTATATGGTGTGAGATGGGGTCCAATTTTATTCTTCTATATGTGGATATTCAGTTTTCCCAGAACGCTTTGTTGAAGAGGGTGTCCCTTCCGCAATGTATGTTCTTGCCTCTCTATTTAAAATCAGTTGGCCGTAAACATGTAGATTAATATCTGGGTTCTCTATTTTTTCCTATTGGTTCTCCTGCCTATTTTATGCCAGTACTATGCTGCTCAGCACACCATAGGTCTGTATTATATTTGAAGTCAGGTAGTATGTTATTTCCAGCTTTGTATTTTGTCCTCGGTATTACTTTGGGTAGTCAGGGTCTCTGTGGTTCTATACACATTTTAGGATTGTTTTGTTTTATTTTCCTGCTAAGAATGCCAGTGGCATTTTGGTAGGGATGACATTGAATCTATAGATTAAGTTGATTAGTATGGTCATTTTAATAATATTAATTATTTTGGTACATGAGCATGAGATGTATTTTCATTTGTTTCTTACTCTTTAATTTCTTTCATCATTGTTTTGTAGTATTTCTTATAGAAGTCTTTTACCTGTTTGTTAAATTTATTTTTAGATATTTTAATTTTATGATAGCTATTTTAAATGAGATTGCTTCCTTGATTTCTTTTTCTGCTAGTTTGTTATTGGTATACAGAAATGCCACTAATTTTTATGTGCCTATTTTTTATTCTATAACTTTATTGAATTAATTTATCTGTTCTAAAAAATTTTTGTGCACTGTAGGTTTTTCTATATATCAGATTATGTCATCTGCAAAGAGGGACAATTTGACTTTCTCTTTTCCAATTTCGATGTCTTTTTATTTTTTTTTCTCTTGCCTGATTGACCTGTCTAGGACTTTCAGGGTTTTGTTTAATAAGAGCAGTGAAAGTCAATCCTTATCTTGCTCCAGATCTTAGAGGAAAGGTCTACAGCTTTTCCTCATTCAGTATGATTTTAGCCATGAGTTTGTCAAACATGGGCTTTATTATGTTGAGATTTGTTCCTTTTATGCCTAGTTTGAAGAGAGATTTTATCTTGAAGGGATATTAAATTTTATTAAATGCTTCTTCTGCCTCTACAGAGATAATCATATGTTTTTTGTACTTTTCTACTGAGATAATTGATGTCACTTTTATTTAATATTTTACTATTTTATTATATTTATTTTCATATGTTGAACCATCTTTATGTCCCTGGAATGGATCTTTCTTGACTATGGTGAATGATCCTTTTAATGTGTTGTGGAATTCAGTCTGTTAATATTTTGTTGAGGATTTTGCATCTATGTTCACTAGGTATATTGACCTTTAGAGTTTTTTATTTTTGTCTGATTTTGAAATCAAGGTAATGCTGGCTTCAGAGAATGAGTTAGGAGGAATTCTTTCTTCTTACGCTTTTGGGAATAATTTGAGAAGAATTGATGTTCTTTATAAGTTTGGTAGAATTCAAACCAAACTTATAAAGCCATCCAGTCCTAGGCTTTTCTTAGACATTTTATTACTGATTCAATCTCACTACTTGTTCCTGATCTATTCAGGCTTTCTATTTCTTCTTGTTTCAATATTTGTAGATTATAGATGTCTAGGTATTTATCTATTTCCTCTAAGAATATCAATTTGTTAATACATAGTTATTCATAATAGTCTTGAATAATCCTTTATGTTTTGGTTATCACAGTTTTTAAATATTTTTGTTGTTGTTTTGATTTATTTACTTGAGTCTTCTCTCTTTATTTCTTGGTTAGTCTCACTAGTGGCTTACTGATTTTGGTTTATCTTTTCAAAATTTTGTTTTATTTCCTTCTTAATTTCTAAATTTAATTTTTCAATTTCCTTCTTAATTTCCACTTTGATCCAATTGTTCAGGAGCATGTTGACTAATTTCTACACATTTTAACAATTTTAAAAGTTTCCATTGTTATTAACTTCTAGTGTTATTTCACTGTGATCTTAGAAAATATTTTATATTTCAATGTTTTAAAATTTGTTGACTTATTTTTGACCTTACATGTAGTTTATCCATGTGCTGATATGAAAAATGGGTATTCTGCAGCTGCTGAATAAAATGTCCTTCAAATGTCTGTTAGTTTCATTTGGTCTAAAGTGCAGCTTAAATCCCATGTTTCTTTGTTGATTTTCTGTGTAAGTGATCTATCCAATGTTGAAGGTGGTGTGTTGACATTCTCAATTATTATTGTATTGGAATCTACCTCTCCCTTTAGATATAATAATATAATTGCTTTATATATCTAGGTGCTTTCAATTTGGGTGAAAACATGTAGAATTGTTATATTCTATTGCTGAATTTATCTCTTTATGATTATATAGTGACCTTTTTTGTCTGTATTTATGGTTTTTGACACAAAGTCTGTTTTATCTGACATAAGTATGGCTACTCTTGCTCACATTTGGATTTTCTTTGAAAGCAATATCTTTTTGAATCCTTTCATTTTTATTTGATTTGTGTCTTTACGAGTAAAGTGAATTTCTCTTAGGCAGCATATAGTTGGTTATTTTTTTCTATCTATTCAGCTAGTCTATATCTTTTAAGCATTGAATTTAATGTATTCATATTTGAGTTTATTATTGAAAATATCTTGAAAACTTAATTTTGTTTATTGTTTTCTGATTGTTTTGTGTATATTTTGTTCCTTTCTTTCTCTGTTATTATTTATCATTATGGTTTGGTGGCTTTCTGTAGGGCTAACATTTGACATTTTTCTCCTTCTCATTTGTCTATTTGCTCTATGTATTTGTGTGTTTTCATGATAAGATATTATATTATCTATACATCTTATGTATATATAAATATACATAAGAAATATAGAAATATAACATACACATACATATTTCTTCCTGATGTAGTACTTCCTTAAGCATTTCTTTAGAGCTGGTCTAGTGGTGACAAATTTCCTCACTTTTTGCTTGTCTGGGACAAGCAAAAACTTATTTCTCCTTTATTTTTGAAGGACAGATTTGTTGGGTATAGTGTTCTAAAAGTTTAAACGTATTATTCCATTCTCTCTGGCCTGTATGCTTTCTGCTGAGAAATCTGCTCTTAGTCTGATGGTGATCCCCTTATATCTGACTTAATCATTTTCTCTTTCTGTTTATAGAATTTTCTTTTTGTCTTTGAACCTTTATATTTTGCCTATAATGTGCCTTAGAGTAGACCCACTCTTGCTCCTACTTTCAATATTTCAATTGAAAGTATGTGGAGATCTTTGAGCCTCTTATAATTAAATGTCTATATATTTTGCAAGACTGGAATTTTTCAATCATCATTTTTAAAATAGGTTTTCTATGTGTTTGCTCATATCTTCTCCTGAAAATCTCAAAATTAGAATATCTGCTTGTTTTATGTTGTGACATATGTCACATAGGCTTTCTTCATTCTCATTTATGTATTTATTTTTGCCTGACTAGATTATTTCAAAATCTATCTTCAAGTTCAGAAATTATTTCTTTTCTTTGATCTAGTCCATTGTTGAAACTCTCAATAATACTTTTTATTTTATTTATTGAATTATTTGTTTTCAAGATTTATGTTTGATTCTTTAGGATATCTATATTTTAGTTGAATTTCCAATTCAAATAATAAATTCTTTTTCTATTGTATTACATATCTGTGTTCTCTTCCATCTTACTGAGTTTCTTTAATGTCATTTTTGAAAATACTTTTTCTTATATGGGTATATATTGTGTTAGTTGGGTAGTACACTTTGGTTTTAATGCTTTGTGGGTACAGCAGTTCAGTCTCTGTATGAGTTATTTGACTATAATCTGCATCACTAATACCTGTGAGTTCTTCAGTGACTTACTTTGCAATCATTAGTGGAGGCTGTAGTAAGGCTTTCCCGAGGACAGAGAAACAAAGTAGGCTCCTCTTTGGGCACTAGTGGTGGTGGCTGCAGGCTAGGCATGTCCATCCTTGGGCCCATGGACAGCATATATGGGCATCAGTGGTAGCTAGTCTAGGTGGGCCTATCCTTGTGCCTTTAGGCCACTTGTTCAAGTGCCAGCAGTAAGACCAGTGGACCAGGTGGGTTGGTGGGGCCTTGAACCCCTCAATTCTGTGTATGGTGTTGTCAGTAGCAGCATTGGACCGACTCTCTAGCCCCATCAGCATGTTTGGGTGCCAACATGTGATGGTGAATGGGGCAGGCCATTCCGCATACCCTAAGTGGTGTGTGTGTGGGTTCTGGTGGCAGTGGTGGAGGCAGGCTGGGTGGCCCAGTCCCTAGGCCCAGGAAGGCATATATGGACATCGGTAGTGGGCACAGTAGGCCCATCTTCAGGCTCCCAAAAGGCTTGCATGAGTACTGGCAGTGGCATACTGAGTGGGTTGATCCCCAGACTCCTGGATGATGTACATGGGCACTAGCACAGGCAGGAATGGGTGCAGCAAATATATCTTCAGACTCCTCAACGTTGCATATGGGCACTGGCTGTGGTAGGTGCTCTTACAGCGGGTGGTTCAATTCCCATGTTCTTGGACATGGCTGGTGCACTTAGGCATCAACAGCAGTATCAGAAGGCTGGGTAAGCCTGTCCTCAGGCCCCCCAATCATGTGCATAGGTGCTCAGTATGAGAGATGCAATGAGTTGATCCCAAACTGGATGACACATGCAGGAATTGATGGCAGTGGCAATAAGAGGGGTGAGCCTGTTATCATGCTTGCTGATACTATGTGCAGGCACTGGTGGTGGCAGGAAGAGCAGATATGCCCTCAGGTCCTCTGATGGTGCATGTGGATGCCAGTATGGTGGTTGTGGCAGCTCAATCCCCAGTCCCTGGACAATGCACACAGACACTGGCAGTAATGGGGTGGGCAGGGGAACCTGTTCTCAGGCCACCCAATGATGTTACGCAAGTGTCAGCTGTGAAGCACCAGGGGTATCAATTTCCAGGCCACCTGACTACATGCTCAGGTGACAGCACTGGTAGCAGCAAGCAGGGTGGATCTGTCTATAGGCTCCAGGATAGCATCCAGGCCAGCTACTCCACAGACCCATTGAAAGTGTGTGCAGGTGCATGACAATCCTGCTGTTGGAGGTGGGTTGCTATTAGTGACAGGAGCCCCATGCAGGTGGCTGTCAGGCACTGGGAAGTACATGCTTTGGCTATCTTTGTCCTGGGGTCAACTGCCCTGATGCACTGCACTGCCTATTCCAAGGGGTGTAGATAGTTGCATAGGCTAAAGTGCTAAAAACCCAGCCTCACTACTGGGTCCAGCCAGCATCATAATGCTACAACCCTTTGAATGGATGCAGGGAAGATGTCAATAGAGTTCCATGGATGTGTAGATGCAGGGGCTGTTGGGCCCCAGGACAGGATGCAGTCAAGTGGGGGCTGGGCTGTCAAAATGGCACCATCCTACAGCTGCTTATGTCTTGGGGTTAAGGTATGGGACCCAGCATGAACTTCCTCTCTACAGCAATGCTGTCACATGGTCTCCAGGTAGCTCCCTGTATTAGTTAGTTTCAGCGTCTGTGAGGGCCAAGGGTCTCTCCTGTGGCTAGGACTGCAGGAGCTTATAGTGGAAATGTGGGTGGCTGAGGATCTTTTGCTTAGCTTTTCCCCACAGTGGGGAGTTTCTCCTGGCTCCAAGTTAATCGCAGCTGAGCTGGCTGCTTTCCCTCTTCTTCTATGCCTCAGAGGTTCCCTGTCCCTTCCCTGCTAAATCCATTGTCCTATCTTATATTATCTATTTGATATGTGTTTATCTACCTATTGTTTTTTCTCTCTTTATGGAAGAGGTTGAGTGCCAGGCACCACTAGTCAGCCATCATCAACTGAGTATGACTTATTCATTTTTTAAGAGCAACCAAAAATTTGAGATAATATGAACAAACATTTAAAATACAAAACATTATGTAAATCACAGTGAATTGCAATGCTGTTTAGCTGTTCTATACAACTTTGTCTTTCTTGCCACCACTAATTCATAAACTCAATGAATTAGTTTTTACATTTCTTTAATATTCATGAAAGTATTTGGTTATTGAAAATGATATTTCTAAATCCACAAATATTATCTTTATGAGTAGGCTTAATTGAAGAAAGAAAAGTAAGATGAATCACATTTTCCACTAAAATCCTCAGTACTCTGAACAGTGATTTTAGCAACTAGCTGTTATGACTCTCATTGTGAATTGATTGGTTCAAAGTATTTGTTCAAATCTTTTTTTCTTTGGATTTTAATTCTAGGGTAGTTTTCTAGTGGTTCACAAACTCTTTAACTAGTTTTTTTTTTTTTCCTTTATAAAGTGTGTTGTAATAGATAGAACACTTGCAAATAGGACAAGGCCAGAATTCTTGACATTGCCACTAGTTTATCTAAGCTTATCACAAAATTATTCTGAGACTCGCTTTTCTATCTTGAACAGTTTCTGTATCTTGTGTTATATTAATCATTTAAAATTTTGAATTTGGACAAATAAGCACTATAGATCTTCCTTATTAGAGAACTTATGTTGCTTTTTCTTATTCAGCGACATGAAAAGTAATATTGGAAATTTCTCAAAACTGAACATGTTAAATGTGGTTGTACCAATCAAATAGGAGCCCAGATATCCATTAAAGTTCAGTAACTACGGCTTTTATATGATTTGAAACATAATGTTTCATTAATAACATGCACTATCACCTTCCAAAGTGAAAAACTGGTATTGTTACATCAGTTATAATCAATTATCTGGTTTTAAAAATTATCTTTTAAATGCTAGAACTTTATGACTCATTTCAGCTAATATTAAATACAATCTAGGTCAATAAACACTTGCTTTTTTACATGATAGTTTATAGTTTGTTTCTTCAAGTTTATTGTCATTTTATAATGTTTTAGTTTCTGAAAAGTAGCATTATTTCTATTGTGTGCCTTCTAAGATCATCAAGATGCAAATGTGAGTGGAAACTTGGCAAATTTTTAATTTTTTTTTGTTGTTGTTAATCTGAGTTTGAGAAGAGTTCTAGATGAAGAGGAAGTATAATCACAATCTTCTGCTTAAAATCCTAACTATTGGCCATTATCTGTGTTGGAGGTGCTATCAAAAGAGAGTGTCCTAAACTCATCCTAAGAGATTTAGGTTAACTAGAGGCTCCTATTACCACCTGTATGGAAATCGAATGCTTTTCTCAAAATATTCTCCAGGGCTTATTTCTCATGGTCTGTTCAAGATCTTCTTGTTCCTGCTTTGCTGAACTTGAATGCTACTCTCTGTTTGTCTATTCTCTCTTTTTCTACCTCAGTCCATATAGAAAATTTAGCCTCTTTCCTTTGGTTTCTATTAAAAGCAAAATAAGGTGAAAGTTTACTTATACTAATTTAGAGGGGTGTATTGAAAGATTGTAGAGCTAAATGGAGTTTGATGGGCAGAGGAGAAAATTCTTTGAGAGTGAATTTTGGATATACTTCTGAAGATTGTTGGCAATTTGAACAAGATGCTTGGCTATCTCTTACTACCAAGACATTCTATTTCTCTTTTATCACTCTACGTGTCTTCAGTTTCTTCATGGAAACTCTTGTCCTCTTATTTTATTACTAAAGAAATTTATCTTTCCACTTCCTCAGTTGCCTCTGCCTGTATTTACATATTCAACTACCATTAGCAGCCCAGAGAAACTGGCAGATATTTAAAATTTCAATCTTTTCTTTTTAACATGTCCTTTCATAGAGTAAGTAATGAGAAGCCTTTATAAATATTTACATAATTCTTTTGAAAGACAGCAGTCTTTCTGTTTGTTTTAAATATATGTATATTTAAATATGTTATGTGTAACAGAGATTTTATATAGATGTATATAAAATATATTTTTACATATATAAATATGTATAGTATATGTAAAATATATGTGTAAAGTAAAAGGATTAATTGTAATAAAAAAAAATGAAAGTGAGAGTGTCCTGGGCCACACAACAGGAGTTGAGCAGTGGGTGAGAGTAATGTTCTCACGGTACCGGTCCCTGGCCTATTAGGAACTGGGCTGCATAGCAGGAGATGAGCAATGGGTGAGCAATCATTACTGTCTGAGCTCCGCCTCCTGTCAGATCAACAGCAGCATTAGAGTCTCATGGGAGGGCAAACCTATTATGAACTGCTTATGCGATGGTTGTGGGTTGTGCACTCCTTATGAGAATCTAACTAATGCCTTATGATCTGAGGTGGAACAGTTTCATCCCCAAATCATCCACTGTCCCCCTACCTCCACCCACCATGTCCGTTCACGATACTGGTCCCTGGTGCCAGAAAGGTTGAAGACCACTGCTTTAGTTGCTTCATTTTCCTTGTTTCTGTACATGGTTCCACTTACAATATTAATGTATATAGATTTTGTGGGTACAGGTAAAAGGGGAAGGCTGATTAGAACAAATTCATGTACATATACGTAGTGGTTTTTTCTAAGTTTAAGACATTGTCTTATTGTTAGAATCTTTTCAACAACAGAAGTTCAACAATCATTCATTTTTATCACAATTAGTTATTCTACTTTATTTGAGGAAGACCTTAAAAGTGACATAGAGAAACAATTGTAGAAAATATTTTTTTGAAACAAAATTTACATTGAAAGAATTTTGCAAATCCTCTCTGAATTTTTAAAGATATACTAATTTCAAACTCCTAATATTTTTTAGCCATTATTCTTTCTGTAGCTAAAGAATATTCTGATTAACCTGAAAATGTTATCCAGTTGAATGTCATGATTATTATCCTAATTTCTTTCTATATGTGATATTATGTTGGTTAATATGAACTTATGAAGACTTCTGACTAATAGGAGTTCAAAGTTTAAGTCTACAGGGAAGATATTCTGGCTTTCTGAATACCACCAAAAGAAATCTCTTTATTAGTGCTCTCACTGGTAAAGAGACACATGTTTTTCAGTGTCTCCCTCTGGGAAACTTTTTATAAATAAATTCCTGTTGGAATCTCATCTTGAATATGATCTCTAAATATAGATATGTCAAATGTTCACTGCCAATATTTTACTCTACTTGGCTATGGCATAAAACTGAAAATCATTTTCTATTTCCTTTTATAAATATTTAATTTTTACCAAAGTGGTGTATATGAACATGGTAGCACATCACTAGTTTAATAGTCTTTGTATACTGCAATATTTTTCTTTCCAGGCCTGTGTCTTCCCAGAGACAAAGTCTTAAACAATTACGTCTAATTGTTCAAAAGAATGCTGCTATAGTTCTATGTTCTTTTCTCTATAAAATGATCTGTCATTCATTGACAAAGCCTATTGTTGCCATAATATAAAAGATGACTCTGTAGCTAAAGTGTATAATTTCCTTAGACTTTTTTTCTCCATGTAAAATTTTATTATTATTTTACTTTCAATTCTCTACTGGTTTTCTATCAAAAATATTTAAAGTAATTGATATTTACTTTTTTGTTGACTTTTATCCATATTTACTTCCTTAATGTGGCATTTGCAACACAGTGTTCATTCTTGTAGCCATATTTCTTCTTTTACTTTTTCTCACTTTCTACCACATAGGTTTATACATTAAAATATCATTTGTTGGAGGGGCGCAGTGGCTCACGCCTATAATCCCAGCACTTTGGGAGGCCGACGCAGGCGGATCATGAGGTCAGGGGATTGAGACCATCTGGCTAACACGGTGAAACCCCATCTCTACTAAAAATACAAAAATACAAAAAATCAGCCAGGTATGTTGGTACGTGCCTGTAGTCTCAGCTACTCAGGAAGCTGAGGCAGGAGAATCTCTTGAACCCAGGAGGCAGAGGTTACAGTGAGCCGAGATCACACCACTGCACTCCAGCCTGGGCGACAGAGTGAGACTCTATGTCAAATTAAAAAAAAATCATTTTTTCATATTTGTATTGTATCCTGCAACTACAACAACATTCTCATGTTTTTTCCCACAGGTTACATTACACCTTAAAACAAGAAAATGTTATATAAAATATTTCGATTATATGCATATGCAAAATTATATTTCAAGAGATATATAATAAATGATATAAACTATTCATATAGATATAGATTAGAAAAAATAGGTGATGAAAATAATTTGCTAGTACATTAAGATTGTGCATGTTTTAGACTGTACATGCCACATTTTGGAACCAACTAAGATATTCTCTGGTACATGAATGAACAAATAAGCTGTGATGCATCCAGACAATGAAATATTATTCAGCACTAAAATGAAATGAGCTATCAAGCCATAAGAAGACACGGAGGAAAGTAAATGCATATTAGTAAGTGTAGAAAGCCAATCTGAAAGGTCTACATATGTATGATTCCAACTATATTGTCTGGAAAACGCAAAACTATGGAGACTATAAACTGATCAATAGTTGCCAGAGGTTAGGGTGCAAAGAGGAATGGCTAGGCCAAACAGTAAGGATTTTTACGGCAGTAAAACAGCTCTGTATACTATCATGGTAGGCATGTGTCATTAGGCATTTGTCCAAACCCATAGAATGTTCAACACCAAAAGTGAATCCTAGTGGAAACTATACATTTTCAGTGATAATGTTGCCTTAATGTAGGTTCATAGATTGTAACAAACATACCACTCTGGTGGGAGATGTTGATAGCAAGGGAAGTTATTCATGTGTGCAGACAGGGAGTATGTGGAAAATCTTTTTACTTTCTGCTTAGTTTTGGTGTGAACATAAAACTGTTCTGAAAAAAAACTTTAAAACATTACTGTATGCCACATTTGATGATTTTTATATGAAAAATTATGGCATTCAATTTTAAATGAATCACTAAACAAATAAAATTAGTTGAATTAGAAGAAAAGATACAACTCAGGTTAAATATCTTCAAGTAGTCATTTTTCTAATGCAAATTTTATTAATTGTGGTTACAGTTGTAATAAAAAATCTTTTATAATATCTAGAGTGCTATAATAATTTTAATATACATATATTAAGTATAAATACATATAAGATATTTATTCTCATTGTGAGAAAGCTGTTTTAATTATAGAAGTTGATGTCTGGTTTTAGCAGTTAGTATTTCCACATTATTCCACTCTGATAACTCTAAACTCTTTGTCCTTCTCCTGGCTGTATTCCAAGCTGAGTAATCTTGTTCACCTAAATTTTTAATGTAGTTTCAATTGGATGTTGCATGCTTCTTTACTTTCTGTCATGTACATTTGTGTAGTGTTGAGCATTTTTATTTCTGAGTATGTTGCAGTAATCCCTTTGTTTGGTTTGTCTCTCAGAGTATGCTTAAAAAATATTACCAAGCTTGTTGGAAGCTTCAGGATGAGAGGTTATGAAACCATGAATGCCAATGTCAGAAGCCATTATCAAGCAACTTAAGAGGATTAGGTTTATTGTTGATAGATTTAGTTTTTATTGAACCATACAGGAATCACTGTTTATATAAATACACATGCTTCATCATCAGTTTGTCAATAAGCAAACACACTATTATTGTCATCAGAATATATTAAACTTTATTCTTTGCTTATTTTTTAATGATCAGGTTAATATTAACTTTTCTACCCATGTGGCTTTAATGTTTATAAATAAAAAATTAGAATGTTGAAATCAACAAATCTGTATTCATATTATTTTAGTGCTGACTGTAGCTAATATGAAGTTCCTTAAGGAGACAAGGAAACCATTCTCAAAGGAAGGGTTTTATATGTGCCACCAGTTTACTTGGTAGAGGATGCAGGTAGTGATTCTACAGGCTAAAATAGAGTTTCCTTAGCATTTTTTTTTTTTTTTTTTCCTGGAAAGCGTTCTTTTATTAGAGGAGCACAATAAATTATTCCCACTGGAATAAAGTAGAGTATATAGATTTACCTAGATGTGATTACTGGGTGCTCAGAGATGTTAAGGTAGCTTAATCCACATCTCTTTGAAAAGTAGAAAGCAAAGTGAAATATACAATTTCTTTAGTAAATACACATAGAAATTATGTCTTTCCTGTAAACAAATAGTATGAACCGGACTGTCTGCTTTGCTTTCCCTATAATATATATAAGGCTGGGACTAACTGACAAAAACCTCATTTTAATTTTTGGGCAAACATTTTAAAGGCAGTAGATCAGAAATAATTTTATTTTTAGATGACCACTAATGTTAAATTAATTGTATTGCTTCTTAAGTCTGTTCTCACTAAATTTTAAAGAACTCTGAAAAAATTGAAAAAAAAAGTACGGTGAAACCCCGTCTCTACTAAAAATACAAAAAATTAGCAGGGCGCCTGTAGTCCCAGCTACTCGGAGAGGCTGAGGCAGGAGAATGGCGTGAACCCGGGAGGCGGAGCTTACAGTGAGCCGAGATTGCGCCACTGCACTCCAGCCTGGGCGACAGAGCCAGACTCTGTCTCAAAAAAAAAAAAAAAAAAAGTACAAAATTTTGATTTAAAAACTGAGCAAGACACATGGCATTTCATGAAAAAATGGTTATGTAATAAATAAGCTCATAAACCTATGAAAAAAATTTAATTCTACTCATGATAAGAAAGTGAAATTTAACCTACTGGTTAACCTAACTGGGCTAGTCCAGAAATAAATGCTTATATTTAACACTCAATTGATTTTCAACAAAAGTACCAAGCTAATTCAATGAGGAAAGAATAGCCTTTTTAACTAATGGGGCTGAGACAACTGGCTATCTACATGCAAAATAATGAAAATGCCAGGTACATAAATTAATTTAAAATAGATGATAGGCTTAAATGTAAGAGGTAAAAATGTCAGAATCTCATAGTAAAACACAGGAGTATATCTTCATGCCTTAGATTAGATAACGGTTTCTGAGAATAACACCTAAAACACAAGCCACAAAAGCAAAAGTAAATAAATTGCACTTTAATAAAATTAAAAAAAAATACAATTTTATGCTTAAAAAGATACAATCAAGAAACTTAAATGACAAAAAACATAATGGGAGGAAATATTTTCAAATTTTATACCTGGTAAGTGTTATGCACAGAATATATAAAGACTTTCCGATTCAACAATAAGGACAATCTCAGTTTTAAATGGCTAAAGAATGTGAATAGACATTTCTTCAAATAAGATATACAAAGGCAATAAGAACATGGGAAAATGTTCAGCATCATCAGTAAATAGAAAGACAATTCAAAACTACAACTAGACAGTACTTTACACCCATAACAGTGGCCAAAATAAAATAAAAAAAATCAAAGAACAAGTTTTAACAAGTACGTGGAAAATGGAATACTTACACATTGCTGGTGGGAAATTAAAATGCTAGAAAGGAAATTGGCTGTCTGGAAAGGTTTGGAAAGGAATGTGGCAGCTCTTCAAAAGGCTAGAGTTATCATATGTTTCATTAATTCCCTTCCTAAGTACATATAACACGGCCACACAGAAATCTGTACACAAATGTTTATAGCAACATTTTGCAAAGCAGTCAAAAACTAAAAACTACCTGTATCTCCATCAACTAATTAATGGATAAACCAGATTATTGTAGCATATTATTCAGCCATAAAAATGAATAAAGTACAGAAAAGTGATACAACATGAATGGACCTTGAAAATATTTTGCTAAGTGAAAAATGCCAGGTAGGTAAAGCTACATATTTATCATCTTATTTATATGAAATATCCAGAATAGGCATGTTTTATTTTATTTGTTTATAGAGACAGAAAATTGATTGGTAGTGGCAAAGGTGAGGTCAGGGGAACAGGAAGTGACTGCCAATGGGTTTGAGATTTTTTTGTGAGATTATAAAAATATCCTAAAATTAAATAGTAGTGGTGGTTACACAAATGCATGAATACTTTAAAAAACTATTATTAACTATTAAATTGTATACTTCAAATGGGTAAATTTTATGGTGTGTACATTGCTTGTCAATAAATGAACTGACATCTGCTTAGAATTAAAAATGGTATAATTTTCTTGAAGGGAATTGGACAAAAGCTAAGTAAACTATATTAGAATCTATATTTTTACCCAGAAATCTCAATTGTAGGAATGTGCTCTGAAGAATCACATCAATATATTGGCAGAAATAACATATTTGCAGGTCAATTATGGCGGCATTATTTGTAGCAGCAAACCACTGGAAACCTTCTAAACACCCATATATTTGTGGTTTAAATGGATATGAATGGTATGTAAATAAATAAAAGAGCACATATGAAAGCAGGTATGTTGCAGGTATAAAAAAGATCTTTGTGAATTGACATGAAGTGATTTATAGGATATATATTTGGTTAAGTACAAAGTAACATGTAATATAATGTATTTATTATGCTGCATTTCGAGAAAGAAAAAAAAGACACTTACAAATTTGGTTCAGATCCTAGCTCTACCATATACTTTCATCATAGCCTTTGGTGAGTTTCTTGCATTCTCTTTCACAAATTGAAATGGTTTAAATACAAAATAACTTAAAAATGACTTGTACTCCAAAACTTTATCCAATACTAATATTTTGAAAAGTTATTTGGCTACTATAGATGGACTATGGAAATAAGATAAAGAGCAGTTTTTTCTCAATATTCCTAGGGGAGTACAGTGATTACAAGAAAAATCAATATTCTTTCATGATATCCCAAACATTATTTGTATATGTCAAACAAATAAATGTAAGTAATTACTTTTCTACTGTTGAATATTGAAAACCATCATAAGAACTGTCACCTTTACACCAAGCGTTATTTAAGAACAACTGGAATGATCAGAAGTCTATAAATTTGAGTGAAGTTTCACGGCAGTAATACATTTTGAAAGTCTTCTATTCTTCCCTTATAAGATAATATAAAGCCTGTGAAATGCAGGTGGGGGAATCACACTGTTTGGAAAGAATTCTTTGGTGATTAGAACTGTTACTCAAACTTTGCTTCAGTTTAAAAGAAGCTTAAGATCAATCAGGAATAAGACAAGTCTACAACTTCAAAGGATGGTTTGCAAACCTGAATACCAAGTAGATAGCACAATTGGAAGAAATGACCTTGGAAGAATAAAGAAGTACCTGATTTACCTGTCAATGTGGGTCAAGCCAAGAACTAAAACAAGACACTCCTTTCAAAGTCCCAGAAGACTTTATTCGCAAATAATTCCTATCAAATGCCAAAATATGTTTAGCTACATTTGCTGGAAAATAATGTATCTAGGTAAAGGAATGCAAAATGTGAATGATAATTTTAGCAACAAATATGCATTTACTTGATATTTTTATTTTAAAATATCTTTGTGTGCAAACTAAACTATTTTTAAATACCTGCCTGTTACTTTTAGCAGACGTCTAGGTGATTTAATATAATCATCTCATTTAAATATTCCATATCAATTAGAAAGAAAATATGATCCTTATTTTACAGATGAAGAAATCTAGTTTCAGTGGAATTAAGTAATTTCCAAAGTTCGAAAAGGTAGTAAATGCAACGACCCATATATACAGAGTATTTATGACTACAACTCAAGTGCTTAAGATTTGATTGTACATACGTATAGCATAATACATTATAGTGTACCAGAAATAACCATTTTATAAAAAATTTATAGCCATTTTATAAATAATATATATATTTTTATAAAATATATGTATTTTATAAAAAATTTGGTACATAAAGTAGTGCTATCTCTTCAAAAAGATTTTTTTCTTTTAATAAGTATGGCTCATTCTCCCTAGATTTCTGGACATGAGTGTATGAGGAAATTTATTAATTCATTTTCTAAAATAATGTATTGAGGATAACTCATTTTTTAAATTTAACAAAATTATATAGATGCAAATTACACATTAATCCAAATACATGCTCTTTGTACAGAGATTCAAAAATATTAGTAACATATTTTCTAAATTTTTTTTGTTTAAGCTTTTAGATTCTTTTTTTTTGAGACGGAGTCTCGCTCTGTCGCCCAGGCTGGAGTGCAGTGGCGCAATCTCAGCTCACTTGCAAGCTCCGCCTCTCGGGTTCACTCCATTCTCCTGCCTCAGCGTCTCCAAGTAGCTGGGACTACATGCGCCCGCCACTACGCCTGGCTAATTTTTTGTATTTTTAGTAGAGACGGGGTTTCACCATGGTCTCGATCTCCTGACCTCGTGATCCGCCCGCCTCGGCCTCCCAAAGTGCTGGGATTACAAGCGTGAGCCACGGCGCCTGGCCTAGATTCTTCTTATTAAAGATCAGATAACAATGATCAGCGTGGCCAAGGTCTGATCCTGTAAAAATTCCTTTCTCTTGGTTCTTGTTTAATTCTGGTTCATATTCTACGTTCTATATGGTGTCTGTATAACTATCCACCTTTTTTGCTGGGATGCCAATGTCTTTTAGAGTCCTTTGAAATAGATGGAAATCGTCCCTAATCTTTACATTTGCATAAGTCCATATTTGCCTTTTAAATGTAACATTGCTGTCTTGCACTGTATTTTCTTTCTTCTTCTTCTTCTTTTTTTTGAGACAGAGTCTCACTCTGTCGCCCAGGCTGGAGTGCGGTGGGCGATCTCGGCTCACTGCAAATTCCGCCTCCTGGGTTCAAGAGATTCTCGTACCTCAGCCTCCCGAGTAGCTGGGATTACAGGTGCATGCCACCATGCCCAGCTAATTTTTTGTATTTTTAGTAGGGATACTTGGATTTCAAAGGGCCTAGTCAAGATCAACATTTTTCTCTGTAGAATTATGATCCTAATTAATAGATAGATACTAAAATAAAATACGGTGAAAAAAATACAACCATAAATCTACAATCATGCATCACTTAACAACAGAGATAAAATGTGAGAGACACATCTTAAGGCGATTTAATATTTGAGAGAACATATATAGGGCGTACTTACACAAACCTAGATGCTATAGACTGCTATACACCTAGGCTATATAGTAAAGCATATTGCTCCTAGACTAAAAGCCTGTACGGCATATTACTACTGAATACTGTGGGCAATTGTGACAAAGTGGTATCTGTACATCTAAACATATGTAAGTATACAAAAGGTACAATAAAATATTGTATTATAATCTATTGGGCCGCTGTCATATATGCGGTCCATTGTTGATGGAAATGTGGTTATGGGATGCATGAATGGATTTGAAGGCAATGGTTTAGGAGGGACTAATATTCACTGTCTGTTACTCATCCCTGGGCTAAAGTGGAAATTCTCATCCGCTTGAAAGTTGAGATCTACAGTTTCTTTCCCCTAGCCCAAGGCTCAGAAGTGAGGAAGAAAAAGAGCTGAACTCATAAGACGTATGGCTCTTAAACAGAGGTGATCCATCCAAAACAGAGGTGATTTTATCCAAAATAAACCTAGGCCCAAGCCTTGATTCACCAACCTGGTATCTCATTTCTCCTTTTTATGGGAAAAATGAATAAGAGTGGGCACAAGGCCAGAAATATTTATATTAGATATATCCTTGCACATGAGAATAAGTGGATATTACTGGATGAATTCTGTACCCCAGAAAAGATATGTTGAAGTCCTTATCCCCAGTAATTCAAAATGTAATCTTATTTGGAAATAACATTTTTAAGGAAGTAATCAATTTAAAATGAGGCCACTAGGCTAAGCCATAATCCAATGACTGTGTCCTTATAAAGGGAAAATTTTGACACAGAAACAGACATGCAGAGAGAGAATAATATGTAAAGAAGAAGGGAGAATGCCATGTGAAGATCACAGTTTTGTTGCCACAAGCCAACTAATATCTTGGAGCTTCCAGAAGCTAGAAGAGGAAGGGACGTTTCAGAGGTAGCATGGTCCAACACCTCAATTTTAGACTTCGAGGCTGCAGAAATGTGAGACAATAAAAGTATTTTTTACAGTACCCCCAAGGAACTAACACAGATAATAAGCTGCCCCTACAATAGTGAAAAATCACACATTCTGATTTAAAAACGAAGCAAGAACAAAGCTATTCAAGATGAAAATGTTGATTTTTGGGAACACTGCCATCAAGAGAACACGAATATTTGAAAAAAAGTTCACTTCGGGTTGCTTTGATTCTTCTTTTTGCTGCCATGCTTTCATAAAATTTTGGAAAGGATCTTAATAAAGACGGCCTGGTCTCTGGCTTACCCCTCATGTAACTGTGATTACATGTTCACCTGTGGAAATGCTAGAAGGAGTCAGCCCTACCAGAATGGCAGACTAACCCCTTAAATGCTTGAAATACTTTAGGTAGAGCTAAATCAGACTGCTCTGGTCCATGGGTAGTTTTCAAAGAGATTCTGGGAAGACCCAAGAACAAATGTCTTATCTTTATATCTCATTAAATAAAAATAACCAAAAGACAGAAATGGAAGAAATAAGGGGCACTATGGGGATCCTAATACCCATAGTCTATATTTATTCTCTAGTATCTCACATTCTAAAGAACCCTCCGGTCACTTGATACCCCTTTCTGGTTATTAAGCTATTGCTTTAGCCTTCTTCAAACTAAACAAGAGTATTTGTCAGCACATATTGTCCCTGCTTTCAAATCTCCAATTACTGTACAACTGAATTCCATCTGGCCAGTGCCATCATCACTCCATTCAAACTATTTATAGAAATGACCAATTATTTCAATATTTTGAAGTAATCATTCCTTACTACAGCCAATAATATATGTTGAGAGCTATCCCTAATTACATTTTCAACCTTATTTTTTTCCATCTTCTTTCTTACCCCTTCAAATTAAATGTACTGCAATCCTGTTTGCTTTATTTAATACACCAAAATCTTTTCTGTCTTAAGACCTTATATGTTTGGCTCACTCTCCCTACAAAGGACTTTACATAGCAGGTTTCTTCTCAAACTTTGGATTCAGCTTGTATTGCAATTACCTCAGCGAGTTCCACTTCATCACCACACAAAAATTTGGATATCTCTTTTTATAAACTATCACTTCTTTAATAATTTCCTTCAGCATGTTTACCACAACCTGAAGTTATAATCTTATGTGTGTTCTTATTTGTATTTCCTGACTTTTATTATATTGTAAACCACAAAAGTGGAGAACATATATCTATTTTTTCAACAGCAATATAACCCAAGTACATATCTCACTGAAAGGTACATGATGAAGTCATAAATATTTAGTAACTAAACAACTGTCTATTTCTTCTAGCTGCCATCAATATTTGTCAATTCTATTAACTCCCATCTCTGTCTTGCTGAATTACAAACTTTTAATTTATAGGAGAGAAAATTCTGTCCAGCTTGAATCAGATATGTCTGCCCTGATATCAATCTGCCACGGCGAAAGGGGCATTTTACACAGAAGGGTTATGGCTCTCCTTTGTGCGTTAGGTTCTTTCAGGGAAGAAAGAGATGTTCTTGACTACAAAATATCCACAAAGATTAATTATTACATAGGACCAAATATAATCTGGAAATTTTCTATAGTAAAAGATTAAACATCGGCAATAACAATGCTGTTGTTAAATATAGGTTTGGACAATATTCTACTAAATGTTAAGAGCTTATATAATTAATATAAATAATTTTGCTGAAAGGATCTCATGTATATTTCAACTAGAAGTGGAAATAAACTTCCTTCACTTACTAAAACTTATTTTTCTATCTGGTTGATGATGGTTCCAGTAGGATTTATGATGGTGGATGGGGCGGAGGTACACATTTAAATTTACTAACAAAAAGCCATTACAAATGAGAACTGGATCTGAGAGCAAGGATGCAATTGTTCAACACACGCTTAATAGGAAACAATAAAGAAGCTCTTTCTGTTAGCAGGTTCCATATAAACTAATGGAGCTTGGGACTTTTGTCTTTTTCATGATCTCCTGACCTCAAACAACATTTACAGAAACTCAGGTTTATGTCGATAAATATACAACTTTAACATTTTTGAGAGAACAAAACAGCATCTGTCTCCTTTTTTCCTTCTCCAAATTTTTCTATATTCTCTATGCTTGTGGATATCCCATTGCACATCACATCCTGTGGTATAAATGATATAGCTAGACAGATAGAACTAGAGAGATATAGACATAGGTAGAGGCATAGCCATAAATATAACTATGTTAATAGATATATTCCAGAAATCCCCTAAGTTCTCTTCAACAAAACTTGACCTAAACTACTAGCTCAGAAATGGCTCATCTTAAAATTCCTGTTTTAGAAAAAAAAAGGTTAATATTCATTGTTTCTCTCTGCATTCCAATTCTCCATATGGCAGAAAGTATTTCCAATTGAATGTGGATGTCACATAAAATTATGCAAAACTCTGTTGATATAGACAAATATTTTACCTTTTTCATAGATATGTACGTCATTTAAAAATATATTTTAAAATTAAAAAGGTTGCGTTTTTTATTTGAATACTTTATTCTTTTTTCCTTTAATAGAAAATAGCTTTTAAAATGTGGTTTTCTATTGCAAGGTAAAGTAAAAACAGATGAATCAATTATTTATTCTTTATTTTTGCAAAACTGAATAAATACAACTGTTAAATGATAATTTGGCTATCTACATAAATTCATTTTCCCAGTAACTTCTATATCTTGAAGGTATGCTATCTACATATTTTGTTTTTTAAATTGCATTCTGGTCAAATATTTTTGCAAATGCTTTCCTATGCTCAGACTAGAGGTGTAATAAATCCCTAACATCCATTTCTAACATCTTATCTTATACCTTTATTCTTCCCATTTCCTACATGCAGAAAATTTATCCAGCATAACTGGAGACTCTGTTATTAAATCTAGGAAACACTCATGGATCCTTCTTGCTACAAGCTCCTTCTTCCTTCCTTGAATTCTTTTTTTTTTTTTTTTTTTTTTTTTTTGAGACGGAGTCTCGCTCTGTCGCCCAGGCTGGAGTGCAGTGGCGCAATCTCGGCTCACTGCAAGCTCCGCCTCCCGGGTTCACGCCATTCTCCTGCCTCAGCCTCTCCGAGTAGCTGGGACTACAGGAGCCCGCCACCACGCCCGGGTAATTTTTTGTATTTTTTTTTTAGTAGAGACGGGGTTTCACCGTGGTCTCGATCTCCTGACCTCGTGATCCGCCCGCCTCGGCCTCCCAAAGTACTGGGATTACAAGCGTGAGCCACCGCGCCCGGCCCCTTGAATTCTTTACTATGTTTTATAATGTTTATATGGTTCTTGATCTGCATGCCTTTGTGATATATTTAAATGCCTCTATCATTTTGGTAACATTTGAATGGAGTGAGCAACTCCGTATTTTCCATAGTGTCATGCAAAGAGAACACACTGAATATTATATTATAGAATTACATGCTTATTAAGATACATACTTGAAAGTCATGATGTTTTCCATTACATATTAATTAGGAATATTATTTCAAATAATATCTTAAATGTATATTTAACTGCAACTTATCATTCCTAAGCCTATATCTACATCAACCATAACAAAATCAAATAGGTTTTAAAAATTAAATTCTGTTTTCAAATTATTTTAAAAGATCTCATGTGAAAGGACTTATTGAGATAATTGAGTTTTCAATAGATAATTAAATGTTAACTAAAGACACTTAGTTTTTAGCAATAATTTAAAAATATATTTATTAAACTAGGTTGTAATTTGCATTTGCAAGTTAAAATTATTGACAATTAACTTGGGTTGTTTTACTTCAAAGCATCTTAAAGTGTATTTTACACTTGAACTTTCCAGATAGGAAGAATCCAATACAATAATATGTATGCTGTATGCCTTCTCATTGTTGGAAATAGCATGTACTTAAACAGAGTGAAGTAGAAAAAGTCCAAAAATCTATATTGAATTAACACCTGTGTTGAAAACCTCATTGAAGAAAAACAGCAGAGGGAATGAAAGTGAGAGGTCAAATTTATAAACAAAAGGCACTTCCAGACCTAGAAACTATGGTTTGTTTTAAGATAAGTAAAGCAAGAATTTAACCTTGCCACCACTGCAGTTTAAGTTATATAACTACATTCTTTAAAGCTGACATTTTCACCTTGGTAGGTATAATAAGGCCATGCAGATGCAGGCTAAAACCGGTAATTTCAGCGTTCTGCTTCTTCTATGTCGATGGTAATAAGATGTGGCAGTGAAGCATGCATGAACCTCCATTTAATTGTCAGTACAGTCTTTCATTTAAACAACAAAATAGTTAGCAGTAAGCTTATAAATGTGGAAAGCATGCAAAACAGAAACGGTAGGTCTGTTAACTTTAAAATCACCTCACGCAGAAAAGGTCAAGCATTTAAAATGTGTTTCTACTACCCTTTAAAGACAGTAAAACTAATAAAAAATACATGACTGGAAAATATAACTGGATTTTTCTTGGTAGAGAATAAAAACAAGTTGCTAAAACATCTTCAAATGTATACATTTTAAAATGTTGAATACATAGTGTAGAAAAATGTGAGAAATCATTTAAACTTCAAATCAACTAGTAGTCAGTACTACTTTATGCAGGCTTTCTTTTAAATTGGTAAATTTTATTTTTAGGCCTAAAAGTAATTGGAAAACAAGTGTTGAAAAATCAGCTATTGTTAACATTAAGAATATAGTTATGGTTCTAAAAATTTTGTTTTATTTACGAATGGATCATATATTTATCTTTTTCCAAACTCAGAAACACTATTTAAAATGTCTCCATTTAGAAGTCCTGCACCATTTCCCATTTCCCCTCCACTTCCCAAACATATAGGTAACTTCTTTTTTTTTTACTTCCTCATTTATTTTTTCAGAAAATACAAGAACAAATTTATTCTTAAAATATGTTACTCAAATAGTTTTATATGTCCTAAAAACACTTTATGAAATAGGATAGAAAACTGCATATCTAACTTGTCACTTAAAAATATATCAAAGCACTAGAATTAGGGAATAATCTTGTGTTACTGCCTTCACATAATAGGTCAGGTTTTATTTGGTTTATTTTCCTGATTGCTCTTTTTTTTTTTTTCCTAAGTAATCAGAAGCTCGGGGCTCACTCCAGGAGCCACTTCTCTTCCTATCCTACTCCCAGAATGATCTTGACTAAATGCTGATAAACCATGTATCTGTATTGTCAGACCAATTCTCCCTTATGAAATCGTTAGACAAGAATATCTAACTGTGTAATTGACACCTCCACAGATTAAACTTAGCATATGCAAACTGAGCTGATATTCTCCCTCAAACCAACACCACTTCCAGCCTTACTAATTTCAGTTTCTACCAACTAAATTTGTCTTGTTACTCACGTTCCTAAACCTTGTTGTTATCTTTAACTTCTTTCTCTCTCACATCAGACCCTGCTCTGTCTACCCTGGCTCCTGTTCTCTGCATTCTCCTCCTCCTAAGTTCCTTATAATTAAGACATTCACTCTTTTCTAGCCACAGTATCTTCCTTGCTGCTCCTTCACTCCAGGTATGTTCCCAACTCAAGGCACTGACAATTAGAATCCCCTCAGTTTGGAATACTCTTTTCCTAGGTATCTTCATAGCCACTGCACTTTGCTCATATGTTTATTTAAATCCTGTAGGCTCTTCCTTAAACAAACATCCAGAATTTGACCATCTGTCACTATTCTAGCCCACACCAGTTTTATCACTATCTTCTGTTATTGTAATTATTATTACTATTGTTTGTATCCTTGACTACATTTCTTATATTTTCAACATAGCATTTGATTGATCCTGTTAAAATATACATCAGATTGTATCAGAATATAAGTCAAAGTTCTTTCTCTGAATTACAAGGCCCTGTGTAATCTGACCCCCTATGACTTCCCTGAAGTCATCTACTGTGCTACCCACGCAACACTCTGTCAGCTCTATCAGTCTCTTTGCAGTTTCTCCAGGTAAATACCTTTTCACTTCAGAGTATTTGTGCATGCTGTTCACTCCTGTTTGTAACATCTTCTTTCAGTTCCTTTGGACTTTTACATATTTTAAATGTATATATTTATTACACATACTTTAATTTATATATGTAAAACAAAAATATAGGCATTAAAATATATAAAAATCCAAATAAACCAAGAAAAAATTATATGATAAATAGATATGATCACAATAAATATATGGCAATCAAATTATAACAAACAATAAATTCATACATACATACATTTTTGGTCCTCAACATTAGAATTAATTCTAATATGCCATAATTTTGTTATCCCCTCCCCACTACAGTATCTCCAGGGTCAAGAAAAGTGCCTGTTACCTGACATTCAGTAAGTATTTATTGAATCAAGGAATCAAGGATTTTACATAGAAATGTGTATTTTTTCTTTTTTCTTTTGAGACAGAGTCTTGCTCTGTTGCCAAGGCTGGAGTTCAGTGGCGTGATCTTGGTTCACTGCAACCTCCGCCTCCTGGGTTCAAATGATTCTCCTACCTCAGCCTCCTGAGTAGCTGGGGTCACAGGCATGCGCCAACACACCCAGCTAATTTTTTGTATCTTTAGTAGAGATGGGGTTTCACCATGTTGGTCAGGCTGCTCTTGAACTCCTGACTCGTGATGCCTCCATCTTGGCCTCCCAAAGTGCTGGGATTACAGGTGTGAGTCACCATGCCCAGCTGAAATGTGTATTTATATTTATATAGAGATAAAACATATTAATATATTTTATTATTAGCCAATCTGTAAAATTAGCAAAAAAAATGCTTCCTTAAAAACTTCCAGTAAAATTATTCACCTACATTTTGCAAAATCATTAATGAAAAATTCAAAATCTGTTCCAAAAAATCTATATTCTCACATTAAACAGAAAGGGCCAATTTCTTTTTAGATATAAACCCATCCAAGGTTTATATTATCCTAGTGGCTGATTCAAAGGGCTTTATAACTGAGCCACTGTTATTCTGTATATATTAAACAGCTTTACACATAATACAAAATCATCAAAAAACTTTACCTGAAAAATGTTATTTGTAAAATATTGCAAAAATGCAGAACTAACTTTTTTCCTTTAATCATTTATGAAAAATAGCCTAAAACAATGACCTTTTGTTGTTTATTTTTTATGTCTTTGCAGAAATGGTTTATGAAACACTGACAAAAAAAGAATTTTGAAAAGGTCAGTGACGTATCGCAACACTGTGCCTGCATAATTAACACAACTTTCTTTTTATATCTTGATAGGATATCTTGGCTGTTAGTTGATAATAACAACATGCTGAGATTAGGAAATAGTCAAGAGAAAGTTATGTTCCAATTTGAGATACTATAGACCGTTTCGATCTGCCAACATAGTAACTGAGTTCATTAGAAGTTGACAATTATTTGATGATACTGAAATCTTAGCAGCTATTGAAATAGCAATAATACTAGCACTAGTTGAATAATTAATGAGAAGAAAGAAGTTTGCAAATTTCTGGAATTATGTAGCATAGAAATTTATCATGTAGCAAGATAGTCTACTTTTTCAATTATATTCCTTTTTATTTTATTTATTTAGTTAAAATAAATTTTAACTTTTAGATTCAAGGAGTATATGTGCAAGTTTATTATCTGTTTGTATCGTGTAATGCTGAGGTCTGGGGGTACAAATGATCCTACCACCCAGGTACTGAGCATAGTGACCAGGAGTTTGTTTTTCAACCCTTCATCTCTTCCCTCCCCCTCTTGTAGTCCCAAGTTTCTATTCTTGCCCTTTTTATGTCCGTGAGTACCCAATGTTTAGCTCCAATTTATAAGTGAGAACATGTAGTATTTGGCTTTCTGTTCCTGCATTATTTCACTTAGGATAATGGCCTCAAGCTTCATCCATGTTGTAAAAGACATAATTTTGTTCATGTTTTATGAATGTGTAGTGTTTATGGTGTATCAGTATCACATTTTCTTTACCCAATCCACCATTGAAGGGCATCTAGGTTGATTCCATGTCTTTGCTACTACGAAGAGTGCTGCAATAAACATGTGAATACATATGTTTTTTTGGTAGAATGATTTGTTTTATTTTGGATATATACCCGGGAATGGGATTGCTGAATGGAATGGAAGTTCTAAGTTCTTTGAGAAATCACCAAGCTGCTTTCCATGGTGGCTGAAATAATTTACATTCTCATCAACAGTGTAAAAGCATTCCCATTTCTCTGCAGTCCTGCCAACATCTGTTGGTTCTGACTTTTCAATAATAGCCATTCTGACTGGTGTGAGATGGTATCTCTCTGTAGTTTTGATTTGCATTTCTTTATTGATAAGTGATGTGGAGCATTTTTCATATGTTTGTTGGCTGCTTGTATCTCTTCCTTTGAAAAGTATCTGTTCATGGCTATTGTCCACTTTTAATGTGACTATTAGTTTTTTGTTTGTTCCATTGTTCATTCTTTATAAATTCTGGATATTAGACATTTTGAAAGCATAGGTTGTGAATACTTCCTCTCATTCTGTAGGTTGTCTTTTTGCTCTGTTGATAGTTTCTTTTGATATGCAGAAACTTTATAATTTAATTCAGTCCCATTTGTCAATTTTTGTCTTTGTTTTGAGGACTTAGTGATAAATTATTTGCCAGGCTAATGTCCAGAATGGTGTTTCCTAGATTTTTTGTCTAGGATTCTTACATTTCTAATTTTAATCCATTAAAGTTAATTCTTGTATATGGTGAAGATCCAGTTTCATTCTTCTGCATATGGCTAGCCAGTTGCCCCAGAACCATTTATTGAATAGAAAGTCCTTTTTCCATTGTCTATTTTTGTTGACTTTGTCAAAGATCAGATAGATGTAGGTTTGTGGCTTTATATCTGGATTCTCTGTTCTGTTTCAACGGTCCACATGTCTTTTTGTAGCATTACCATGGTATTTTAGTTACTGTAGCCTTATAGTATAGTTTGAAGTCATGTAATGTTACCCGTCCAGCTTTTTTATGTTTGATTAGGATTGCTTTGGCTATTCAGGCTCTTTTTCAGTTCCATATGAATTTTTGAATAGATTTTTCTAGTTGTGTTGAAAAATGACATCGGTAGTTTGATAGGAATAGCATTTAATCTGTGAACAGCTTCAAGCACTATGGACATTTTAATGGTATTGATTCCTCCAATCCATGATAATGGAACATTTTTTCATTTATTTGTGTCATTCCTAATTTATTTTAGCAGCGTTTTGTAATTCTTCCTGTAGAGCTTTTTTACGTCCTTGGTTAGATATATTACTAGGTTTTTAAAAATTTTTTTGTTGCTATTGTAAATGGGATTGCATTCTTGATTTGACTTTCAGCTTGAACAGGATTAGTGTATAGAAATGCTATTGATTTTTATACATTGATTTTGTATCCTGAAACTTTATTGAAGTCATTTTAAATCCACACCAGACTTTTAATTTTCTAGGCATATGTTTTCTAGGCAGAGTCTTTATGATTTTCTAGGCATATGTTTATATCATCCATGAACAGAAATAGTTTGACTTCTTCTTTTCCTGTTTTGATACTTTTACTTATTTCTCTTGCCTGATTTATCTGGCTAGCACTTTCAGTACTAGGAACAGTATTATGTTAAATAGGAGTGGCGTGAATAGGTATCCTTTGTCTTGTTCCATTTCTCAAAGGGAATGCTTCCAACTTTCACCTAGTTAGTATAATGTCTGTGGGTTTGTCACAGGTGGCTCTATTTTCAAGTGTGTTCCTACAACGTTTTGAGAGTGAGACTCTGTTCCCACCCCACAAAAAGAATATCTATATTTAAGAAATGATGCACTAAATGTTTCCAAAATTCATGAAAACATGAGCATCTCCATAAGAACCAAAAATCAGATGAGCGATCACAGTATCTAGTTTTAATATCAAATCACGGAAAAGGGCACAGAATAGAATAGGAATGACAATTTTGTATCTCATACACCATGCCTCTCCCATCCTCTTGGCAGCATGGTATGGGGAGAGAGAATCTCTTTGTTTGGGGGAGAGAGAGCAGAGTGATTACGGGACTTTGCATTGGAAATCAATGATATTCTGTCACAGTGGAACATAACACAGGGCAGAATTTAGCCAGTGCCCATGAAGGCAGCATTTAGACTAGCTCCATCCAGAGGAGAATTTTCCACCCCAGCAGTAGAATACTGAGTTCTGGCTAGCCCTACCACCAGCAAACTAAAGTGCTCAGGGTCCTGAATAAATTCGAAAGGCACTATAGGCCACAAGAACTGCAGTCCTTGGGCAATCCCTGGCGCTGCACTGGGTTCAGATCTGGTAGACTCGGGTTACACACCTCCCAGTGAGACACAAGCAAGGGCAGCCTAGGGTGCGCCTGCATCTCCTGTACCCCAGCTCTAGGCAGTGTAACTTGGGAAGAGACTTCTATTGCCTGCAGAAAGGAAAACAAATAGTAAAGAAGACTTTGTCTTACAACTTGGATACCAGCTCAGCTACAGTCAAACAAAAGCACCAAAGTCCTGAAGCCCCAAATTCCAGGCCCTACCTCCTGGATGACATTTCTGACCTATGCTAGGCCAGAAGACCACCTTCTGCCCTAAAAGGTCAGTCCTGGCAGGATTCACCATCTGATGACTAAATGCTCTCGGGCCCTAAATAAACACCAGCAGTAGCCAAGCAGTAGTTGTCACAGGCCTTGGGCATAACCCAGTACTGTACTAGATTTAGCTATGACCACTGTACTAGATTTAGCTATGATTCAGCACAATTCCAACTGTGGTGGTCACAGGAATGTTCATGTTACCCCTTCCCCAAACTCTAAGCAGCCTAGCATAGACAGAAAGAACCTCCATTTGTTTGGAGAATAGTAAGGAAAGAGAGCAAGAGATTCTGCCTTGTATTCCAGGAAATTCCCCTGGATCTTACTCAAGCTCACCCAAGCAATACCTCTGTTTTGAGTTTGCAAGAGTCACAGTGTTACAGGGTTTAGAGCGCCTCCAGTGGAGATCTGACTGCAGTGACCAAAGACATGTCAAAACACTCCATTCCCTTTGAAGACTTGGAAAGCCTCCTCAAGAAGGACAGGTACAAACAAGCCCAGATCAAAAGATTAGAATATCGAACTCTTTAATGCCCAGACATTTATGAAAATTGACAAACATCAAGAACATCCAGGGAAATATGATCTCACCAAATGAACTAAATAAGGCAACAGTGACAAATTCTGGAGTGACAGATATGTGACCTTTCAGACAGAGAATTCACAATAGCTGTTTTGAGCACACTCAGTGAACTTCAAGATAGCACAGAGAAGGAATTCAAAATCCTATCTGAGAAATTTAATGGAGAGTTTGAAATAATAAAAAAAATCAAGCAGAAATTCTGGAGCTGAAAAATTTGACAAATTTATAAATGTACCAAAGACTCTCAACAGCAGAACTGATAAAGCAAAAGAATGAGACTGAAGACAGCTTCTATGAAATAACACAGTGAGAGGAGAAAAAAAAGAATAAGAAAGACTGCAACATGCCTACAAGATCTAGAAAATAGCCTCAAAAGAGAAAATATAAAATGTGTTGGCCTCAAAAGGAGATAGAGAGAAGGATCGGGGTAAAAAGTTTATTCAAAGAATAGCAGAGAACTTTCGAAACTTAGAGAAATATATCGATATTTAATTATAAGAAGGTCACAGATCACCAAGCAGATTTCACCCAAATAAGACTACCCCCAAGACATTTAATAACCATACTCCCAAAGGTCAATGATAAGAAAAGGATTCTAAAAGCAGCAAGAGAAAAACAAATGAGTAACATTAATGAGCTCCGAAAATTCTGGCAGTAGACTTCTAAGTGGAAACCTTAGAGTCCAAGAGAGAGGGGCATGACATATTCAAAGTGCTGAATCACAAAATAATATATCATAAATTATTACATTCAGTGAAAATATCATTTAAACATGAAAGCAAAATAAATAATTTGTCAAAGAAACAAAAACTGAGGGATTTTTTCAACACCAGACTTAACCTATAAGAAATCTGAAAGGGTGCTCTTTAATCTAAAATATAAAGAGTGTTAATGAACAATAAGAAATTATCAGAAGATGCAAAACTCACTGATAACAGTAAGTATACAAATACAAAATAATCTAAAACTATAATTATGGTGTGTAAACCACTCATATTTTGAATAGAAAGACTAAAAGACAAACCTGTAAAAAATACTAACTACAAATGCCTTTTAAAAATATAAACAGTATAAAAATATAAGTCCAACCACCAAAAGTACAAGATTGGGTGGAACAGAGTTAAAGTGTAGAATTTTTATTGGTTTTCTCTTTGCTTGTTTTGCAGTCAGAGTTAAGCTGTTTAAAATGATTGGTTTAAGATGTTATTTTCAAGCCTCATGTAACCTCAAATCAAAAAAATGTGAAACAGATATACAGAAAATAAAAAGCAAGGAGAATGACTTACACAAAGGAGGACAGAAAAAGGGGAAGAATGGAAGGAAGAAAAGACCAGAAAACAAATAACAAAATGGCAGCAGAAGGTCCTTACTTATCAATAATAACATTTAATGTAAATGGACTAAATTCTTCATTTAAAAGACATAGAGTAGTTGAATGCATAAAAGTCTACAAGAAACTCACTTCACCTATAAAGACATACACAGAGTAAAAATAAAATGAAGGAAAAGAATAATACATGGAAATGGAAACAAAAAAAAACAGGAGTAGCTATATTATGAAAGATAAAATGTATTTCAAACATAAAGTATAGAAAGACAAAGAGGTTCATTATATAATGATAAAGGAGTTAATTCTGCAGGAGGACATCACAGTTATAAATATATCTTCTCCCCAAACTGGAACACCAAGGCATATAAAGCAAATATTATTCGATTTAAAGTTAGAGACAGACCCAAATACAATAACGAGTGGAGACCTCAACATCCTACTTTAGGCACTGTGCAGTTCATCTGGACAGGAAATTAGCAAAGAAACATTGGGCTTAATCTGCAACATAGATCAAACAGTCCTAATAAATATTGACAGAAAATTTCATCCAACAGCTACAAAATACACATTCTTCTCTCAGCCCATGGATCATTCTCAAGGATAGTCCACATGTGAGGCCACAAAACAAGGTTTTTAGAAATGAAAAAAGTTTATACCATATTAGGTATCTTCTCTGAACGCAATAAAATAAAATTAGAAATCAATAAGGAAAAAAACTTTTGAAACTCTACAAAGATGTAGAAATTAAACAATATGATCTTGAATGATCAATGAGTGAATGAAGAAATTAAAAATGGAATTTAAAAATTTCTGGAAAAAATGAAAATGAAAACACAATATGCCAAAACCTATGAGACATAGCAAAACGAGTATTAAGAGGAGAGTTTATAGCAATAAGTGCCTACATAAAAAAATAGAAAAACTTCAAACAAACAATCCAACAATGCATCTTAAAGAAGTAGAAAAACAAGAGCAAACCAAACTCAAAATTGGAAAAAGAAAATAGTAAGAATAAGTGCAGAAATAAATGAAATTGAAACCAAAAATCATAAAAGATGAAGAAGACAAAAAAAGTTTGTTTTTTTGAAAATATAAACAAAAATGACAAACCTTTAGCCAGACTAATTAAGAAAAGGAGAAGACCTATACAGATAAAGCAAAGATGAAAAAGGAGACATTACAACTGATACAGCAGAAATTCAAAGGATTATTAAAGACTGCCATGACCAACTATGTACCAATAAGTTGAAAAACCTAGAAGAAATAAATTATCAGACACATACAATCTGCTAAGATTGAACTATGAAGAAATCGAAAACCTGAAGAGACCAAAAACAAAAAACAAGATCAAATTTAGTAAGAAGTTTTCCACCAAAGAAAAGCCTGGATTGTCATAGTAGGTAGCTAGTAAGGCATGAGCAGGATAGGAGGGCTCCCCACTCAACCACCAGAAATGTCAGGTGACCATCAGATGATGATCCAGCAGTTGTTAACTGTCTCTCTAAAATAATAATTGCTTACAAGCAGCTCCTGGGAAGGGCAGCCTCCCAGTAGAGAGAAAACACCCGAAACTGGTGATCAGCAGCTTCCTAAAAAGATCTCAGGAGTTGGGCAAGTGGGCTCAAGCATGATCATTAACAGACAAAGTGATGGAGTTTAAATACCTTCCTCTAGGAATTCTAGACCAGCAAGTGAAGAACGCCTCAAGTAAGCATGTGTACAACTCCAGCAAACACACTGAACATGCTCTCCTCACAAATGCTAGCAGGCCACTGAACATGCAGACAGCCCACACCAAGGGAAGAATCAGAGAAGTAATGCAAGATCTTGGAAGTATGCCAACGTATAAAACCCCAAGTCAAAAGGTCAAAGTGTGCACTTGATCTCTCAAGTTGCCCACTTGGCCCTCTTCCAAGGGTACTTTACTTCCTTTTATTCCTGCTCTACAACTTTTTAATAAACTTTCACTCCTGCTCTAAAACATGCTTTGGTTTCTCCTTCTGAGTCTTTCTTCTGAGGAGGAAATAATTGAAGTTGCTGCAGATCTGTATGGATATAGATTTGCTGCCAGTAACGAGATCTGATGGTTTCACTGCTGAATTTTATCAAACATTTAAGGAAGAACTAATACCAATCCTACTCAAACTATTGCAAGATATATAAGATTAGGGAATACTTCAAAACTCACTTTAGGAGGACAGTATTACTGATGTCAAAAATCAAACAAAGACATAACAAGAACAAAACAAAACTACAGGCCAGTATCTGATGAACACTGATGCAAAATTCCTAAACAAAACACTAGCAAATTGAATTCAACAACATATTAAAATGATCATTCATCCTGACCAAGTGGAATTCATCCCAGGAATGAAAGAATGATCTAACATATACAAATCAATCAATGAAGTCAAATCAATCAAACTGAGTGAAATCAATCAAAGAGTGCAAAGGTTAGTGGAGAGGGAGGGAAAAAGTGTGGATTGTTGATGGGTAAAAAACATAGTTAGACAGAATGAGTAAGATCTAGTACTTGATAGCACAACAGGTTGACTACAGTCAAAAATAATTTATGATATATTTTTAAATAACTAAAATAGCAGAAATGGAATGTTCTTGCAATGAAGAAGTAATAAATGCTTGTGGTGTTAAATACCTCAATTTCTCTGATATGGTTATTGCACATTATATTCCTGCATAAAACCATCACATGTACCCCATAAATATATACACCTACTATGCACACATAAAAATTAAAAATGAGAAATTAAATTTAAAAAATAGAATGGCCATCAAATCTCAGGTAATATAAAAAGAAAATTAAATCAAGTGCTTGCTTCAACAGCACATATACTAAATTTGGAAAGATACAGAGAAGATTAGCATAGCCCCTACACAAGAATGACATAAATTCATGAATTGTTCTGTATTTCAGGAATAAAAATCAAATTACATCCTAATCAAATTACTATAAATACATGGAAAAGAGAAAAATCTAAAAAGAAATTAAAGGGAAAAAGGCACATTATATACTAGAAATGAAAGATGAATATGACTAATAATTCTTTTTGGATCGAACATAAGGCAAAAGACAAAAAAAATGTCTTTAAGGTGCTGAGGAAGAGAAGTACACCTCTTCAATTTAAAATTGTACAGCCAGAAAAAAAATTCTTTTAGAAAATGAAGAGAAATAAATACCATTTTAAACCAAACACTTATAGATTCA
The DNA here is from genome assembly GCF_006542625.1 of Nomascus leucogenys. Taxonomy (NCBI): domain Eukaryota; kingdom Metazoa; phylum Chordata; class Mammalia; order Primates; family Hylobatidae; genus Nomascus; species Nomascus leucogenys. The sequence continues at coordinate 21,080,129 of NC_044387.1, forward strand.
TTACCAAATAACTTACACTAAAATTAATACTTAGCAATTTTTTTCAAAAGGAAATAAAATGACCCTAGGTGGAAATTAAGCCCTTCATATAGAAGTGAAGAGTAACAGAATTAGTAAATATGTGAGTAAATATGGCCTCTTCTCCTTTTCAAGTTTCTTTTAAAACATAATTGAGCCAGACACAGTGGCTCACTCCTGTAATCTCAGCACTCTGGGAGGTTGGGGCAAGATGATCAATTGAGGCCAAGAGTTCAAGACAAGCCTGGCCCACACAATTAGATCCCATCTCTACAAAAAATAAAAATAAAAAAAATAAAAAAAAAACATTAAAAGAAAAACTAGCTGGGCAAAGTGGCATACATCTTTAGTCCTAGCTACTCAGGAGGCTGAGACAGGAGGATCACTTGAGCCCAGAAGTTTGAGGTTACAGTGAGTTGTGATTGCACCACTGCACCCCCAGCCTGGGCAACACAATGAGACCTGGTCTCAATAAATAAATGATAATTGATTATTTAAAACAAAAATAACAACATATTTTATTATTTAAAACATATTCAGAAGTAAAATTATTAATACAACAGTACAAAGGATGACAGAGACAAACTGAAAAATATTTGTATAAGGGGTTAATGCTATGTAAAAAAGTCTGCAATATTGTTGGAAGGTATATTGTAATAAGATAAATATTGTAAACCTTAGATTGTCCTGTAAAAGAAAATTAAAGAAAAAGAAAGAAAATTTAAATATAGCTAATTAGCCAAGAGTAAATAATACATGGTATTAAATAAAAACCTAAAGAAGGTATGAAGATAGGAAAGAAAACAGAAACAAATAGAAGTTGTCAAAGAGAAAGCAAACAGCAAAATGGTAGACTTAAAGTCAACCATACCACCAATTGCATTAAATATAAAAGGTTGAAACACAGTTAAATGGCAAAGATTGCAAAGGTGAACTTAGTAAGACAGAGGAGGAATTGGAGGCAGATGAGGTAATGGAGGAGGAAGACGCAGAGAAGGAGATCAAGTATAAATAGTCAACCAGAAAACTACTTTTAATATAAGATATGTATAAAAAAAGGATAAAAAATTGTATACTATTCTAACACTATTCAAACAAAAGCTGGAATAGCTATATTAATATCATAATAAGTACACATTAGAAAAAGAAATGCAATTAATCACATTACTTGTAGTATTTATGTTCTACAAAGTCACACAAGCACTGAATTAGTGAATACTGGACCACGATTCCAAAGAGTAAGTATACACACACGCACACATTTAACAGATTATAATCTTAAATCCTAAAAAAAATTATGGTGGATTTTAATTTCTTAATGTTATAAAAAAAGAACAACAGATTCAGAAATGTTGAATGACTTACCTGAGACCACCCCACTAATCTCTGCCTGAGTTGGAATTCACACTCCCTCTAACTGGCCCCAGATCCAGAGCTTCTTCCCTTACACTGCCCTGCTCCTACCAACTCCATTTTATGGTGAACTCTACATGAGAGAAGAAATAAGAAGGCAGTGTCATCTTGTTTAATTTCAGCTGGGGACCTGGGGGTTGGGCAATTCAGTCGTTTTGTGGCTCTGCACATGTCTGCAAATGACTGAGAAAATCTCTGAGTATTGATTTTGGGGTTAAAAATAAATTTTAGTGAGCAGGAAATTTGCAAATATGGCACACTCAAATAATAAGGATAGATCATATTAATAGTTGCAAAGAGGAGCATATAATAATAATAAAAGGGACAATTAACTGAGAAGATGTGGCAATTCTGTGGTTATGCAACTGAGAGAAAAGATTCAAATCACAGGAAAAATAAATATACTGGAAAGAGAAATAGACAAATTCAATATTATGGTTGATGGTTTTAACATACCTTTGTCTATAATTTAAGGAATGTTTAAATGGAAATCAACAAAAAACAGAAATCTTAGAAAAACTATTATTCAATTTAACTTAAATCTCCATTTTACGGAACCTTTCACCCAATAGCAAAAAAATTGACATTTCTCTGCTTATCTTAACTAATTTTTTGGATGATAATCAGTGGACTTTAGTTTTCCTGGAACTGAAGAGCAATACAATACCAAGAGAAGACAGAACATAATGTTTACTGGTAGATGATTCTTGTTGTTTGTAGACTCAAAAATATTTTCTTTAAAGTCATTACTCTGGACGTTGATATGAATATTAGACAGAAATAAATGAATAGAATAGCTATACAAAGCTTTTTCATAACAAATAACATGGAGAGAAAAGTTATTTTCTAAATTGAAGTACTCATCTATAGAAGTAAGATCTTTCTTGAGAATAATAGGAGAAAGAAACAGTTAACAGTCTAGGATTCTTTTATTGTAAGCTAACAATCTTGGAATAGTGTAGTCTGCCTATTCATCTCAGCAGAACAGTTTTGAAAGGTTTTAGATTGAAGAGTTGAGAAATGAAACACAAAAGCAAAACTAAATAGAAAGATGTGAAAGGGAGTTAGTTTTTATGTATATTTTATCCACACTACTTAAATCTACTTTGACAACTATTCTAATTCTATTGTCTTAAGCTTCTGTTAAATTAACATATTTATTATAATCCCTGCAGTATGACAATTATTTTTCTTACATGATGTGAAACATTTTTTTTACCAAAACCTTTGAAAGTCTATGAGTTATGCCCAATATCCCTTCTACAATTTTCCATAATAAAAATCCTGAAAAGTAACTGATTACCTGAAAGTCCAGCAAGAGAGTACATTTACCAGCCTCTAGTTTGGCTGTTCAGCTATGTTCTGGCTAACCTCTGTGAACACATTCTGTAAATGGAAATGTGAGGAAAAAATTCTCCTTCGTGCCTTCAATGAGAAAGAGTATACATTTCCCTTCCTCAATACATCTTCTTCCCTTTGACTGAAGATATCACTGACCAAGTGGATCTGGGCAATACTAGAAAAGGCAGACCTTCAAGTTAGCAGACTTGGTAGGCCATGAATACACCCTTACCATTATAGAGTTCTTATTTTTGTCCATGTCATAGAAGAAAGAAAGAAAAATAAAATTTGCGCCTTCCATGATTATCTTGTTTATAATTTCTTTTGTTGCTATAGCAAATAGACCTGAATCTTTATCATTTGTTATTAAACAATAACAAGTGATAAATTTTTTTCTAAATTTGAATGTGATTTAAATATATATTATATTATATAACATAAAGTTCAATTTGGAATGAAAAGTGATACCTTTATTATCATGTCTACTATGTTTTGTTTTAAATTACATGGTTATTTAATAAGAACCATAGATTTGTTTTGCAAAATTATTTAAAATACATTGGGAGTCTGGGAAATTGCCTTAACAAATGAGCACTAGTGATACATTATAAAAACCTTATCTTTCCATTTTCCGGTGGCATTTTACGATGCTTTTTTGTGTTTTGATCTTATTTTGTATATTGAGGGAACAACACAGAACAACAAACAGTTGAAAAAATAAACTGCTGCTAGTGAAGTGTGATGTTTCATCTGATAATGATCAATTTTAACATGCTCTCTCTTGCACAGGCATTAAAATATCCTTTAAAAATCCACTGTTGCATTAATAATAATATTTTCACATCAAATAAAAATAAAACCATTTGCGAATGCAAAAGACAAATGAGAACCAAATATTTCAATAAACTCTGAAACTCAAATATTATCATAATGGCTTAGAAACACTTTCATGTGTTACTGCACAATGATTTTTATTATGCAATGGTAGCATATGCTAAGCAGTTATTCCTGAGCCATGCCCAGCATTTAATTTCTCATACTGCTCATTTAGACAGTAATGAGCTTTCTTATCAAATTTAACTTAAGTTGGAAGATTCATGCCACTATCTTTTATATACATCAATTTCCTTTATCAAAAAGATGTTTAAAACACAGAATTTGCATGAGAAGATTTTTTTTTACTAGATTGAATTGAGCAAGCTGTTCTAAAACATTTTTGTCCTTTAAGTTATTTGCATTAACCTATAGCTTATTTTATTTTATTTTTAATTATCTTTTTCAATCATGTAATTAATTCTCATTTAACAATTTTTAAAAACTTTGTAGAAAAATTTAAAGATTGAACTTGAAAGTTTTTTACCTTCCACCTCCACTAAGATATGCTCTAAATTTTGTGTAATCTTTCAGAATTTTAATGCACTTTAATAATTTATGCATACATATAATTTTTTTCTAATTAATTTAGTGTCCATAACTTTTATGAGTAATCTGTACTCATTAAGAATAGGTTTTATAAATATTTCTATGTTTAAGTTGTATATTTTTCACAGACCTTCATTTGGATGAACTTTTCACATAAGTCTTTGTAGCAAATGCTTGTATTTTTATCATTTTTTTGGATGCTTCAATGAACATTTTGTATTTATACCACTGGAGAAAGATATAAGTGAAATAAATTCCTAGAGGTACAAAGGATGATGTATATTTTAAATTTTGCTACATGCTGACCAAAAAAATTAAATAAAATTGATGGTATCATCTCATCTTTCCAGTGTTTTTATTTGCCTGACTGATATGTTTATTTTTTCCCATGTCAGTTTCATGGTGTTTATATGTATGCAAGTTTCGTAAAATATTTAATTTTTATTGAGGTGAAACCAAATCAATTTTTAAATAACTTCTTTAAAATACTTGTTTTATAAGTTTTTACTTTCAAATTCGGAAAAACAAGTATCAAACGTCTCATCTTCTTGCCTTTTTAAAATACTAGGAAAACTAACTTTACAATATCTTCTGTTTATTGTTCCATTTAGATTCTATTTTTATTATATCACTGTAGGTTATTTATACCGTTCTAAGAAATCATGCATCTACTTTGAATTTAATGTTTTACGTATGCATAGAGTATATGCATAGAGTATATGAATTTAATGTTATACATATGCATAGAGTATATGTAGGTTATTTATACCGTTCTAAGAAATCATGCACCTACTTTGTATTTAATATTATATGTATGCACAGAGTATTAATATCACGTGACTTCTTACAATCATTTTAGTATTTTCATAATGAGAGATAATGTAGTTTTTCTTTTTCTTAATTCTGATGTATTTTATCGTCTCATGTTTTTCAAATTTTAAACTTTTAATGAAAGGACATGAACATTTTAAAAGTCTTTTTAATGAATTACGTTGATATTTGCTATTCTTTAAAACATTGTTTATTGGTGGAATGCAGTTTCTCCAGATAGTTACATGACTTTTTTCAAATAGTCAGATTTTATCCCAGTGTATTTTACTTTTGGATATACTTGAGATATTCATTGACCAGTTTTTTTTTAATTGCAAGTCTACATTCCTGCATTATCTTTTATATTTACTTTCCATAATTACTTGCTCCTCTCCACTAGAATGTAAACAAGAAGTCAAAATTTTTCTCTGATTCAAAACTGTTTCTCAAGGCCTGGAAAAGTTCCTGGCATGGAGTAGGCACTCTTGGAACATTTGCTGAATGAATGACATTTGTTATTGCTGACTATTTCCAAATTCATTAGTTTAAATTTTACCAAAAAATAATACTTAATGTGTGGTTGTTGTCTCTTACTAGTGATCTGATTGTTTATTAAAATTATTGAAGACATTTAAGTATTTGTTTCTTTCTCTAGAAACAGTCTTAGCACTATCTTTTATATCAATATTTTCCAATGAAATGCTTTTTATTTCATTACTTTACAGATAATTTAAAATTTTAGTACTGATTTTCTCTTTTATATTTTCTAATTACCACAGCATAATTTACAATTTGTTTCTGCTCTTTGCTAAAATGGTTAGTTAAGAAAATGTTTCCAATTTTTCATAGGAATATGTTTTCTGACTGTTAAAAGAATATTAACTTCTAGTATAATTGTATCACAACCAAAAAATATTGCCTGTAAAATTGCTAATGGAGGAAATTATTAACATAATTATTCTTTGGAGAAGGGAAGTGTATGCATATTACATGCCTCTATATTTTTAATCTATTTTTAGTCTCTTTTTTAAACAATCTGAAAGGTATATAAGCATTTATTACTAAAATTGTCTGAGTACTTTATGGTGCTCAATGTTTAAAAAAATTAAATCTTGTATTTCTAATTGCTTAATAGTGCAGGTACCATTTTACTTTGTGCCATTAGTCCCCACCTCCCACACTGTTGCATTAGGGATCACTTTTCTAACACATGAATTTTGGGGGGAATGCATGCATATCATTTGAAGAAAATGAAGTAAACTTTACTGAATTAGTATATCTCAGATCATGTTAGATAGAACAAGTTTTAAAAACTGCATGTTTTTCCTGCTGAAATTAAATTGAACATTAATTCATTCTTGCAAGTGACAAAAGGGAAAATCTCTAGCATTAATAACAACCCCGAGACAATCTTTAGGGATAGCCTTTAATCCAGATGTCTTCATGGCCTTTTCTAATACTGCATCAATGGTTTCAAACGAGAAATTGCAATTCTAGTACGTAAACAAAAGATAGGCTGGCAGATTGTTTCACTGCATGAATTTTTGCATTTGGCTGCACAATATTAAGAGACATTAGAAAGGAAATATGTTTTAAAAAATATAGTTTAAAATGAAAGTATAGCCTTATGAATAAAGCAGCTTAATGGATATGCCCCGCCATTAAGGGAAACAAAAACATAAACAACAAAATCATTTCTATGGAAACGCTTACTAATATAATGAATATAAAGAGAGCCATGGAAAATTAATTGTCACATCCTTAAAAAGCAATAGAAGCCCTTTCCTAAGGGGATATGAATGCATTTCAAGCAGGACTGTGTGCCCAGTGTCCAGTGATTTTCTTAAAACAACTAAGATAAAAGACTCACAACTGAACATAAATTAGGACTATAATCCTACCATTCTTTGTATCACTTATTATGAGTCATAAGATTCCTTCAAGGAGTAAATCTAAAGAGATTTAAATTTAAATTGCCTCTCAAGTTCCCCCCTTAAAAAAAATTTGTAACTGGAACTCTTGACCCTCTTACTAGCAAATATATGTTCCTTCTTTGTAATATCACTCCAAAAAAAAATTAATAGGAGAAAACTATAAAAATTTGATGAAGTCAAAAGCTCTTCACACATACACTTTCTACAAATCCATGGTGACTCTTTCATTCATAGATCATTAGTATATCAATTGCACCCAAAACCAAAAAAGGACCGAAGCCTATTGTGGAATATTTCATACAAAAGTGACTTGTAATTCAACTCATTAGCTCTTTAACACTCATGTTGTCGACTGCTAAAAAAAGAGCTTCTGCACAGCAAAAGAAACTACCATCAGAGTGAGCAGGCAAGCTACAGAATGGGAGAAAATTTTTGCAATCTACTCATCTGACAAAGGGCTAATATCCAGAATCTACAATGAACTCCAACAAATTTACAAGAAAAAAAACAACCCCATCAAAAAGTGGGCAAAGTATATAAACAGACACTTCTCAAAGGAAGACATTTATGCAGCCAACAGACACATGAAAAAATGCTCATCATCACTGGCCATCAGAGAAATGCAAATCAAAACCACAATGAGATACCATCTCACACCAGTTAGAATGGCGATCGTTAAAAAGTCAGGAAACAACAGGTGCTGGAGAGAATGTGGAGAAACAGAAACACTTTTAAACTGTTGGTGGGCCTGTAAACTAGTTCAACCATTGTGGAAGACAGTGTGGTGATTCCTCAAGGATCTAGAACTAGAAATACCATTTGAACCAGTCATCTCATTACTGGGTATATACCCAAAGGATTATAAATCATGCTGCTATAAAGACACATGAACATGCATATTTATTATGACACTATTCACAATTGCAAAGACTTGGAACCAACCCAAATGTCCAACAATGATGGACTGGATTAAGAAAATGTGGCACATATACACGATGGAATACTATGCAGCCATAAAAAAGAATGAGTTCATGTCCTTTGTAGGGACATGGATGAAGCTGGAAATCATCATTCTCAGCAAACTATCGCAAGGATAAAAAAACCAAACACTGCATATTCTCACTCATAGGTGGGAATTGAACAATGAGAACACTTGGACACAGGAAGGGGAACATCACACACTGGGGCCTGTTGTGGGGTGGGAGCAGGGGGGAGGGATAGCATTAGGAGATATACCTAATGTAAATGACGAGTTAATGGGTGCAGCACACCAACATGGCACACGCATACATATGCAACAAACCTGCACGTTGTGCACATATACCCTAGAACTTAAAGTATAATAAAAAAAATACTAATAATAATAAAAATCAGTAAATGGTTGAAAGGCCAAAAAAAAAGTTTCATGGGTTTATGAGCTATAAACAAGTTTGTGATCCTTTACTTTTTATGTACTAACTCAAATACTGTTCTGTCTTCAGTAGCTCCTGGGGTCACCCGTTTTTGGTTGACTGGTAGACTTGTTCTTCCTTAGTTTTCACTTAGATCCACACAATCAATATTTGTCTTCACATGGAAGAATAAACAATACCCCTGGACTGACATGCCCTTAGGGTTTACTGAAACTTTCTTGTATTCTAATACATCACCAACCAACACCTAAGAATTTAACATTCTCTTATGACTCTTACTTAATACAAGACATAAATGACATATTGCTATTTACAAAACAACAACATTTTCTAACTAACTCTTTTTGTTAAATACCTAAGAAACAGCAAAAATATTCAAAGAGAAATTGAAATTCTGCCAGGAAAAAAATGCATTATTTAGAATATGGTATATTCCAAGAAGGTATGTAATCCAAAGAGATTATAATCTATCCCAAAATTTCTCGAATTAATTACCAAAAAAGCAGCTTTGCAGATATTTAAAACTGGCTAAGCATTGTAGATACCAAGTACCAAACTTTTCTGAGGTGACATCCTTTTCATACAATCTAATCAAGTTTTCTATTCTTGAAACTCTACTCAAGAAACAAACAAACCCTCATGTATCAGAGGTATAAGATATAAAAACTGGAACCCTTCCTTGTTTTCTGCATTTTAAAATAGATTCATAGTACTTTAAAAGTTGAGGTTTTCAAAATGTATTATTGTGAACACAGCTTTATATTGAGCACTACATCTTTTCCGGCAAAATATTTTCTCTGGTACCTTATATTCTGTAGCATTTTTCATTGATGACATGAGCCTGAAAATAATATTTTTTCTCTCCAAAAATAAAAAAATAAGCCATGCATAAAGAAACACATCAAAAGACTGAACTCCACAAAAGAGTGAATGTGATATGCCATTGTTAATTTTGCATGTACTATATAAAACAGAAACATGTAGTACCACATGTATTGTAATTCTTACTTCCATATCTGATTAATGGATAAGTACTAAAATAAACTAATTTGAATCCTTCATATTTATTATATGTATTTTAAATACACAATCTGTGGATGCAAACACACACATTTGTGTATAGACATATACATACAGTTGGCCCATCATATCCATGAATTCCACATCTATGGATTCCACCAACTGTGGATCAAAAATTAAAACAAAAACACACACACACAAAGTAAAAAATAAAAACACAATTTAAAGAGAAAAATAAAAAATACAGCATAACTATTTACATAACATTTACATTGTGTTGGGCATTATAAGTAATCCACATATGATTTAAAATATATGGGAGGATGTGCATAGATTATATGCACATAACATGTCATTTTATATCAGGGACTTGAGCATCTATTGATTTTGCTTTACACAGGAGGTCTTGGAATCAACTCTCTCACAGAAAGCAAAGGAAGACTGCTTATACTTTCTGCAAAACAAGAGCAATTGTTTAGAATTTAAAGCAAAAAAAAAAAACAGGTATGTTTTGTTTTTGTTTTTTCTTTTTCTGGGAGGGATATTTTATCACAGGCACTGTTTAGAATTGCTGGTACATTTCTTCTATCAACCAAAAGCTATCCATTTATCATTACTAAGAAAGCAAACTTGAAATTTCAACTCTGATTCATGTTCTTTTCCAATTGTAAGATGATGTGACTAAATACTGAAAGAGACACTCAGTCTCGTTACCAGCAGGTAATACCATCCCTTCCAAATTATCCACCTAAGAAGTCTCTGAGTGTCCTGAAACATGGAAGCTTATCTCTTGAAAGAGGCACTGAGAAAGAAACCTTTTTTAAGCTTCTATGGATTTGGCCTTGTAACTATTAATAACTAGTATAACTGTAAAATTGCAACATATTAATCTTTAGGCTTATGTATTACTATTTTTAAAAATCATCATTTCTTCTGGACTATATTATAGGTCAAAAATTTGTAGAAAGCCTCTAGAAGTAGACAAAACTCAGAAGATGAGAGATGACTTAACATTCTCAAGTCTAACATGACTCAGCATTCTCAGGTCAAGCAGATGATGGGACGAAGCAGACAGCTTCCACCCAAAATAATAAAACATGATTAATGTTCTCATATGTCAACTTATTTATTTCCCTTTGATTTACTACTTATTATAATTCTTGTGATATTTTGTTAGCTCTGTGACCACCTGCTCTCTCTCAGTTGTTTTTGAGTATCCTCACCATATTGTTCTTCACCTCATACCACCTTCTATCACCTAAGGAAAGGCAAAACTCTCATGTTTTTCTCAAATTATAGTTTCTAATCTAAATCTAATTAATCGTCAAATTTGTCATATGCCATGTAATTCTAAAGACATAAATTTAACAGCTATCCCTTTCACCACTTAAAAGGCATATTGTATTTGCTTCCACAGGTTCCCTCTGATATATAAATTGTCCTGTCATTAGTAACCTCAACAATTAATCTTGTAAAAATTGGCTTTCCCCTCCACTCTTAGTCACAAAAATACTTTCACTAAAATAATACTAGAGTTGTCAACAGAAAACAGCTCACCAGTAAAAATAAATATGCAGTTATCATTTTTACTGTAGCCAGTTTATTCTCTTATGATAACTTTTAACCTGTAGTTACTATTTATTTTTACTCAGAAAATTTGCCTGCATTCAGATACTAGTAATTGGCTTGCTTTTCTAGTAATAAACAATACTTATACTCCCAATCCTTTCTGTGCCCACTAGGGCACAACATCTCATGTGGAAGCCAAGCTTGCTTGGCTTATTGCATACTCATCTGTCCTGTGTATAATATTTCAGGCGATTGTTAGAGGCTTTCATATATCTGAAACTACTGTCATGTATTTTTCTTAAAAAGATAACTCAAAAGTAAGGCAAGCATACCTGCTTATTCAGGAGAGCTCCCAGGAAGAATAACTGACTCCCTCTTCATACATAATGTGTAAGCCACATTTTCAGTGATACAATAATAAAACTGGAAAAAGTTTTTTTTACAAATTTGATTTCTGAACCTAGGAAAAGATATCAATTACAGTATTATGTTTTAGAGATTCTCAAAACTAGTTTATACTGAGCCACTAGTTTCATAAACCAACAGCTATCCCTTGATTCCTCTTCATTATCAAAGAAATAATTTGGCTGGGTGTGGTGGCTCACACCTGTACTCCCAGCACTTTGGGAGGCTGAGGCAGGTGGATCTCGAGGTCAGGAGTTTGGGACCAGCCTGGCCAGTCTCTACTGAAAACACAAAAATTAGCCGGGTGTGGTGGTGGGCACCTGTATGTAATCCCAGCTACTCAGGAGGCTGAGGTGAAAGAATCTTTTGAACCCAACAGGCAGAGGTTGCAGTGAGCAGAGATTGCACCACTGCACTCCAGCCTGGGCAACAGGGCAAAACTTTGTCTTTAAAAAAAAAAAAAGAAAAAGAAAAAAAGAAGGAATTTGTGCTATATAAAATTCCTACTGCACTTATATAAATGTGTGACTTCTCTAAAATAAAAGAACAATTGAATCTAAAAAATAACCTAGCTAAATGCTAGAACATATGTTAATAATTGGGATTTGTTTTCTAGGCCCTAGCTTCATAGCTCTTTACAGGAACAAATCAACATTTAATTTTTGTAACTGAATGCATTGTAGCTGGCCAATGTTTCCTATTTAGAGTAGTGATAATAATGTGAAGCCATCGTCACATTAGATAATTCAATAACTCAACATGCTACAAAAGGAACAGGAGGGACACACTCTTGTCCAACCATAGACAACAACTTTCTCATCAACAGAATCTTAAAAACTATGTGAATCTGGCCTCAACAAATTAAAATCCTGTGTCTTAAATGCAGTCTGATATCAGATGCTGTTAGCCAAAAAAAGTAGCTTAGAGAGGAAGAAAAATGTCCCTTGTAGGATCCAGTTGACAACAGAAGAAAAACAGCTAGCATGGGGTCTTTCCTACTGGACATGAGCAATTTCACAAAATATAAACATCATATGAGGACTCTTCACAGACTTGATGGAACAAGGATGGAACAAGACCCAAACAAGAACACTCCATAATCATTGTTAAGTGATGTCTGAAAATAGCCAAATACAAAAGCACCACTATGCAATGACAAACCCCACATAATTGTCTTTCACTGGAGATATATATAATAGATAGATATAGATAGATGCGTAAACATACATACATACACTTATACGTACATCCCACACACACATCACACACACACACACACACACACACACACACATCAAATCTCTTTCTTTCCTACTAGTGCCTAATCTGGAATAGACCCTTGCTTCCTTGAGTGCTCTCCTATGTCATTTATTATTGGCTCACACCTTATAATATCCTCTCCTTACAGAGACATCTCTTGACTCCTCCAATTATATTGCTATAGCAAAATAATCAGTTTAACTGTGATTGATCACAGCTGTGGTTTTCTGGGTATTTGGCCCTGGGCATTATTAATATCAATGACTAATTGAACAAGAGGTCACTGAAAATATAACATATGGATATTCTGGTTAGGTGATATTTAATCAAGTCTGGTTGGCAGAAGCCTAAGTCAACTCATACTCATTTTTCAGACCTAAGCAAATTTGCAAAGATAAACTCAAGTGACACCTTATGTTATGAATGTTATTCTCTACTTTCTGCATCCTATTCTATGACTGAAAGGTGGATTTTTATTGGCCACATCAATGGATTGATTACTTTCAATTTTATGATGAGATTTTAACAAAAAGAGATGCTGACAGGGGATATAGAGAGTAGGAAAAGAGAGAGTTAGAGGTACTTAGTCCCCCAACTCTTTCCTATTCTGCCACATCTCTCTGCATTGGTTGTGTTAATCTTATGAAGGAGAGAGTTCTTGCCAAGTGATCCTTTCCACATAGTTCTCCCTGTCTGTATCTCTGTCTTTCTTTTTCCCTATCTCTATAAATGGGCACTGTATTATCCCTTGCTCCTTTTCGTAAAGTCGGCCCCACACCTTTGTAACTGCTTAAACTCTTTTCAGACTTTAGAATATGTGAGAGTACCATTTCTTTTTTCCCAAAAGCTTGATATGCGAACTTCCTCAAGCCAGTTTCATCGTATTTTTACACCTATTGGATGTTCATGACTTTTTCAATTCTTATAGTGGTTTCTTTCACTCGCTAACTAATTATTATTAAATATATATGCTATCTGTGCTAAATAATTAATTTTACTGTACCCCACAAACTATGTTTTCTATTATTTATGGCTCCTCCTTTGTATTTACTATTTTACATGAAGAACACCAATGGTGATTAATATTTATATTTTAGTTGAAACTGTGACCTATTTGTAAACACTTCACTGGATATGGTAGCTAATGAGATGTTATGTATGTTCCTCCAAAATTATACATTTTATAATTAATTTATTCACCTCTTTCCCTCTTTATCATAACAACATTTTTGAGATTTTCAAATATAGTTTAAAATTGTTTGCTCCAGTCTCTTATTTTGTTTTGTACTAGAAAATATGAACTCTGTCTCAAAAATATCAAATTCACACTTGTATATTCAACACACAATATATGCTCAATATTTATTGAGCATCTACTCCATGCAAGAAACTGCCCTAGGCATTGCAAATATAATAGTAAACAAAATAGTCTAAGGACTCCTAATGGGCTAATATTCTAGTAGGGAGAGAAACCATACAAAATAAACCTAAAAACAAATGTGTAGTTTAGTCACATTAACATTTTTGTCTATTTTGATTAAATTCTATATTTAAAGTATATTGATCATGAATTTTACATTTTTCAAAATCTATAGAATGTGCAACACAAAGAGTAAACCTGAATGTAATCTATGGACCTCAGTTGGTAGTACATTAATATTGATTCATATATTATAACAAATGTACCACATTAATGCAAGGTGTTAATGATAAAGCAAATACCTCACAAATAATAATAGAATATAAATTATACTTTACTGATAATTTCAAATAGTCAACTGATTCTTATAGAATGCTGTTATTGATTTTGGTCAAATGCTCATATCTGTAGTGTAGGTGAGACAAAAGTTTACCTCTACTTTCTGGAGTTTTTCAGTTGGACATGACAGTTACATTGAGAAAAGACAGATCAATAGAAAAAAAGTATATAGTTTATTTAATACAAGTTTTATGCTTAATCAAGACTTCATAATGAAATTAAAACCCAATGACACGGAGTTAAACACTTGTATACTGAATTAGACCAAAAAAAAGTAAATGTGAAAATGTTGCAAGGTAAGGGAACTAGGGCTATGGTATACAGTAATTAATTGAGTGAAATTACTAGGAAGATAAGGATTAGTTTGATAAAGTTTGTTTTTACAGATTTTTCTAGCCTCAACTTCCCATCCTAGATGATAAGAATTTACAGTCCTGGAATAAGGAAAACATCATCTTTCCTATTGGAATTTTATTTCCTGCTTTTTGAAAACAGAAGGAAGGTCAAAATGTTTATCTTGCATCTGCTGTTTTCAAGTGCCTTTAACTCAAAATACTCAGTATGCCAGAGCGGCATATTTTGGGGTGGCATGTTCTGACATCCTTCAATAGACAGCCTATGGTTACACCAGATGAACAAGGGTAGTTTTGACATTAAATTTGGTTGATATTTTCTTTGCATTAACAAGTAAGAGAAAAAAGAAATTACAAAGCCATATGTTAGGCATTCATTTGTTCATTGACCACGTGTGTGATTAATTTGCTAAAACATATTATAATTTTCAAATATTGGAAAGACATCTCTTTAAATCTTTTGTGCCATTTACAATGTAATGATTAAAGTTAAGACAGTTTTGAGCTTAATCTATGTTATTAACACATTCTTCAGTCCTGATATGTAGCATTTTCCAATTTCAAGCTGCTAAACTACTATTAGCTACAATCAGGCTGTGAACGCCTTTCAGAGTCCAAAAATGCCTGCTCTCCAATGCTGGAGAGCATGTGGCCATGGAAGGAAAGGTATAAGAAGAATCTCTCAGAAAATGAAACTTATTACAGCCAGGTGAGCCAATCAAGATATATAGTTTCCTTCTTGGCAAGAAAGTCTCTGCTCTTCCATGAGATTTGGAGTTTGCTGTTGACCAGTGGCCATAAAATATTTATTCCTCCTATTTCAAAATAAAATTTTACTATGCTAACTAATATACAATTGTGTATGTGATACACTGCAAGGAAATAACCTGAAGAATTTCACACATGACCCAAAGATTATGAACTTTAAGGTAGATGCAGCAAATGAAGTAGGATCTGTATTGTTTCATATAGAAAGTAGGAGAGTTGATATTCTTCAAAACGATGAGATGAGTGTGCAGGACTACTTGGAAAGGGAAAGGATAGGATTATGGAAGAATCTTTTAGTTGAAACCCAGGTAACATGTTCAACTTTTCTTCGGTAATTAAGACCTTAATTTTTATGGGGCATATGTTCACCCAGAAAAAAAATCTTTATATATGTAAATAAATATATGTGGGTATGCCTGTCTCTGTGTGTGCACACATTGTATTTCCTTGCTTCTCTTGCAACCACATGTGGCCATGTACACAACATAACTGAATTCTGTCCAATGAGATGAAAGGTAACTTCTGGAGGATGTAATATCTCTAATGTGTTCTAAAAGTAGAAGATGAATGTTTCTTCTCCTTCTGTTGAGGATGTTTATAAGGAGGGAAGCCATCATGAATCACTTGGATAAGGACAACATCCTATAAACCACCGAGAAGAAGCAGTAATGAAAGGAGGCTGCTTCCACGCTAAGTATTCGAACAGCCTTGCAGCCTTACATAAGGAATAATGGCAGTGAATGCCTGAGGGCTGCTGGTCGTTAAATCCTGTCTTCAACCAAGCACAGGTTTCATGTGCTTCAACCAAGCACAGGTTTCATGTTACACTGCTACTACCCAGAGCAAACAAGCAATGTTTGTCAGAAGGGTATGGGGGAGAAGCAAGAGAAACATTTTTGAAAGTTTTTCTCCAATCTACCCACTTACATCTTACTCCAAAATTTCTCTTCTTTGGGCTGTGGCAACTCAATTTCCCCACAGATATTAATTAAAAACATTCTTTAATCTGCTTAGAGATTTGTTAAGTTTTTGGATGCTGCCTGAGTTACTAGAATTCAGGTTTATTTTTCCTCTTGCTTCTAGATTCTCTTCAGTATTGATTTTGAGGGAAGGAGCCAGCAGTCAGTGGCAGCTTGGCTTATCTTCACAGAAACTAAACTATAGAAGTCTGTATATTTTCTCTCTCTAAAAAAAAAGAAAAAGAAAAGGACAATTGTGCAAGAAGTTGAAGAAAACAAAGAACCTGCCATTCAACTTGAACCTGAACACTTCAATTTTACTTACCTTGATTGCTAGCTCTTGAGAGGTATTTTAAACAACCTACTTTGTAGAGCTATGAGTCTATTAAGACCTGTAAATAGCATAAATCTACATGAAAATTACAGCTTTAGGTGATATATTATTGTAATAGAAGACCACAAAATATTAATAAAGTTGAATAAAGGCTCACTTCTATAGTTTTGTCTGACCGTTATTATGGTTAATTGAAAAACTAGCAGTGTTGTAAGTGCTATCACTTTCCTGGTTAGTACTATGCAATTTCTAAAAGATGAGACCCCCTTCAAACTCACCTCAAATACTAATGTTCGCTTGGAGTTATTTAGAATCCATGAAGGCCAGAATAATTGATTTGATTCCTTTTTTCTTATTTAATATAAATCAAAGTTTTAAGTCTAATGTTCAAATGTAATTTAAAATTAGTTCTTAATTATATAAGGTTGTCTAAATTTTATATTATCTTATGTTTTTCATTTCGTAAATCCAAAAAGTAATTTATTACTTTCAATTTATTACCACGTCATATATGTTCAGAAAGCCAGCCTCCCTTCTAAATTAAAACTGCTCTATAATTAGGTGCTTTTAAGTATTTCTGATGCTTTTTGATTCACTGTATTTTCTCTATGAGCAACTACATAAAATAAATAATTCTTCGAATATATGGGAGAGCTGGTAAAGTTTTTCTACCATAAGTCTGACAGAAATGAGACTCAATCACTTTATGAATGATTTTTTAATCTGGTAATCTTTCTGCTCAATTGAGATCAGCAGGTTTTTAAACATGACTGGGTCAGAATATTTTATTAGAAGTCCATGCACTCATGTACATGCTTAAAACAATTTATCATTACCCTTTCCATTTGAATAAGTTTTACTGACTTAGAGTTAATTTACTGTACAGAGTATGATTTGGTAGGGTCTGATCCTTTTCCTCATTGGTTAGTTAATAATACAGATTTATTCCTATTTCTTTTTGGCTTTACCTACATGCTCAATTCCATTGAAATGCATAATTAATTAAGTATTCAGCTGCTTGAATTACAAAGGAAAAACACTACAATGTCTGCTTGTATTTATAATCACTCCAGTAGTCAAATATTGTAAAGTACAAGAAAAAAGAGTATAAACAAACAGAAGTGAATGAATAAACGAGTGTGTTTTGATATGTTTAACACAGAAATTTTTTAAATTTAAATATGCTAAAAATAATGATAAGGATGTAAAATAAACAGTTGAACTTTTTAAAGCTGTGATTTTTAAACTATGGTTATTACTTTTTTTCTTTGTCTAACATCAAAAGTGAATCTTTTAACAGTTACCATATCTGGCATATGGCAGGCTCAAATTTTAAGATAAATTCTAAAATGATCAACATTACTTATCCTAAAATTATGGTTGTTTTCATAAAGGTATTTAAATGACAGTTTAATAGAGAAACAATTAGTTTAATTCCAGTGAATTCTGTTGCTTTTCTACATAATAATTGGGCTTACTCTTTCATCAATCACACAGTTAGGAAGGTCAATTATGTGTAAGAAGATGATAAAGTGTTGAGGATTCAAAGATGAGTAAGAAATAACCAATGCCTTTGAGATCTATCCAAGATGTCCCTTAATTCCAGTTGAAAGAACACTTGGTACATCAGACATCAATCTCTACCTCTCTTAAAAATGTTTGGTGCATTTGATATACTTTGAATGATTTTCTGTTTCATCTCATGTTCAATTTATTATTTCCTGCATATTTCCAAATTTATACAAACTTGTGCTTCACTTTTATAAGTTTTTATACTATTGCCTTCAATTCTCATACCACTGTTACCCTCTATCTCTCCCCCATCAAAGAATCTAAGAGCTTTCTTTATTTTTTTAATGTTCCAAATATGCGTATTTTTTTATATTCAGTAAAAGGTAAAACTAATAGATAAGTACCTGGCCAAAATTTGTTGTAATTTTTTGGCCACTAATAGGCTAACAGGTAAGCATAATTTCATAAGATTCATTCTTAGGACACTTGACCAATGTAGGGAGCAATGTACCACCTTTAAGTATATACACAAATCTGAAATTCTAAAGACAATAATTATTTGTTTGAATGTTACTAAGTAATCATATCTTTAAGATAGATGCATCAATTTTCCACCAAATTTTAATATTTCATTATTTGTGTTATTTTCACTGCTTAAAAAAATAAACTTTACTGACTACCTTTAATTTGACTTAGTTTATTTATGTAAAAACCCTAATTTAATTGACTCTTCCATAATTATTTGTTGTCAGTTACCCATTTTAACAGATGAAGAAACTAACACAGAGACGTAATTTTTTATCTAGAAAAAGGCTGAATGGAGGTTCAAAACACGTTTGGTGGTAGAGTGGTTCAATAGGCACTGCTATTAATTACAGTGCCTTTTAGGCAAAAAGAGATTTGATAACTGATTTGGCATAAAATATTACTGGAAATTTTTGTAAAATGGTGTTTAACCCTAACAATTATGATAAATTCATTAATAAAAAAGTATCAACAATATTCTATTAAAAGCTTAATAATATGTACTTAACTCATACACTATAGTACAATTTTTCAATATCTAAATGCTAGAATTAGGCTGCCTGAGTTCCAACATTACTTGTGCTTTTAATTAACAATGTGATGTCTATTTAATTTACTTTTCCAGAACTCAATGTTTTTTTCTATTTTCTAATATTTAATATTATATCCATAAGTTTGCTTTTAAAATTAAACGAAAAGCTTGTAACATAGAGCACATTACATAGCAAATGCTCCATTAATATTAGCTGTTGTTTTCCTTTAGGTGAACTATTTTACAAGAGTAATTATATTCTTTCTTTTTCCCAGTTTTCTGAAATCAAAGAATAAAACATTCAAATTCCATTGAAAATTCTATCATTGTATAAAAATACACTTGTAAAATACATTCATAAAATTTTCCTTCAATGAATACATAATTTATAGAAGTCAATTTAAAAGAATTTAATAAATGTCTACCTTAAAGTCAAGCTCTTAGGGCAAAAGATAAATATTACACCATTTCCTACCCTCAAAGTAGTAATGGACCAGTTTGAGAATCAGAAACAACAGCAAATCTTTAAACACTATGCTAATAAAGGGACAAGTGCAGATAGAAATGAAGTAGAGCAGAGCAATGTTATTGAAGGTTGTATATGAGTGTGGGAGTTCATTTTCGTGTGTCTGCGTATGCATGCATACATGTGTGTGTGTTAAGTGACGAATCTAGTATCTGAGGCCAAAGAAATAGTACATAAAAATATAGGGGGATGAATGACAGAATACATTTAAGGAATCCACAAGCATAAAGAGAGGCTTGGATACAGTAACTAGAAAGTCCTAATGATCTTAGTCCTGACCAAGTGGACTGATTCTTCTCAGACATACACGTTTGCTCATTGGGGTGTGCAAAAATTGTAGTAGAAAATACAGGCTTATATATCTCAAAGGTAAGAAGTAAGGATTACATGCTTCTTTATCTGCTTCTTGGTCATGTATGAAAAGTCCAACAATTTTCTCTCATTACATGAACTTGGGTTCCCTTCATACTCTTGAATCAATCCATGTGTAACATGGGATGAAAGGCTCACATTTTCCTAGCTTGAATTAGAACCTCACAGCTAATTCTGCAGTATTGCTCAAATAAACTACTTGTACTGAGAGAGGGAAGATGGCTTGCTCTCCAACAACAACTAAGTGTATTGTCAGAAATTTAAACACATATTTGATTGTCTAAAAAACAAACTAACCAACAAATTGGAACAAAACAAAATTCAGGAATTGTTGAAGTCAGGGGGTCATGGCACTTGTATATGCTTTATGGATGAATTTCATGTGGACTAGGCTGAAGTCTATTATAAATTTTCAAGTAATAGATACCAGGGACATAAGCTCAGACACTAATAATGAAGATCAAGAGAGGGATCATATCACTGATATTTAGTTTCCAAATCAGTGAATGGAAAAAGATATTTGATATGGGACATGTGGTTCCAAAATGGCGGCATAGAAGCAAGCTGGCTTCAGTTCCCCCAAAAGAAAAACAAAAACAAATAGACAGTGCTCAGATTATCGCCAGCAATATCCCAGAACTCAAATATGAATATGAGACAGTCGTTAGGGCCACAGAAAAGTGAAAAATCTCTGAGCAGATGGTAAGGGAATCAGACTTCCACATACACAATGCCCCACCCCTCATTCTTCGTGGTACCCAGCATGTAGAAAATTTTTCCCTATCTTACAGCTTCTACACTGGAAATAGTGACATCAAGGTGAGCAACCAGCTTCCCCAACCATCGTGAGTCCCTTGAAAGGAGATCTGTTCTTACCTTAACCCACAGGAAGCATTAAGTTCCAGAAAGAAGAAATACCCCTGAAGACAGGCAGAAACAAAAGGGGAAGGCAGCAGTACCATTCCCAAATTCTAAAAACTCTGCTCTGTAACTTGGCCAAAATGACACCAAATCAGAGTGGTTGTTCAGCAGCACCATATTGTAAGAGGTTCATTTAAAAAGTCTCCTAGGTACAAACCCCTAGTGAGTATTCTTACATTGCTAGAATATCCCCTTTGGGACCTCCCCCATTTTGAAAAGGCAGTGCTATGATTGTTTACTAGAGTCAACGTGAATCTGAGCCTAAGGCACCACTTAGAGCCAAAAAGGATTCAGTGACCTAGCAGTAAAGAGCCTCTAAGCAAATATATCAAATAAAAACGAAAATAAACCAGAGAATATTGGAATAAATAACTAATCCTTCAATGTGAAGACATATATATATACATCCACAAGAAACTGCAGCAAACAAGGAACTATGATGTCCACAAATGGACAAAGCAAGAAATCAGTGACTAACTCCAATGAGATGGTAAGATTTCAGCTCTCTGATAAGGAATTTAAAACTGCAGTTTTAAGGAAGCTCAGTGATCTTTAAGAAATATAGAAATCTCTCATGAAACAAAAGTCTAGGACCTGATGGCTTAACTGATGAATTCTACTAAACATTTAAAGTATAATTAAGACCAATTCTACTCTAATTCTTCTAAAAAATTGATAAGGAAAGACATCATTCAGACTTATTCCATGAGGCCAGCATTATCCTGATACCAAAACTAAGAAAGGAAATAACAACAAGGAAGAAAACTACAGGTCACTAATGAACACAGATGCAAAAGTTCTCAACAAAATACTAGCTAATTGAACACATTACACATTAAAAAGATCATTCACATGATCAAGTGGAATTCATCTCACTAATGCAAGGATGATTCAATATATGCTCATCAATAAAGATATACATCACATTTACAGAACCAAGTACAATGCTATGTAATCATCTAAATTGATGCAGAAAAAATTCAATAAAATTTAACATTCCTTTATGATAAAAATGCTCATTAAACTAGGTATAGAAGAACATACTCCAAAATAATTAAGGCCATATATGAAAAAAGCACAGCTAACATTGTAATTAATGGGGAAAATTGAAGACCTTTTGTCTAGGATCAGGAACAAGAAAAGAATGTCCACTTCTACCACATTAATTCAAAATAGCACCTGAAGTCCTGGTCAGAGCAAGTAGGCAAGAGAAATAAATAAAGGACATCCAAATCGAGAAAAAATAAGTTAAATTAAAGGGCATACAAATTGGAAAAAAACAAGTCAATTAATTTATCCTTGCTCACAAATGACATAATCTTATTGTTTGAAAAATTTAAACTCCACCAAAAAACTCTTAGAAAAGATAAATTCAATACTGTTGCAAGACACAAAATTAACATACAAATATCAGTAGCGTTTATACATACTAACAGTGAATAATCTGAAATATAAATCAGAAAAGAATCCCATTTACAATAGATAAAGAGAATGTAAAATTCCTAAGAATCAATTTAAAAAAAGAAGTGAAAAATCTATACAAGAAAACCTATAAAACACTGATAAAAGCAATTTAAAATTTCACAAACAAATGGAAAGATATTCCATGCTCATGGAACTAATATTGTTAAAAATAAAAATACTATAAAAAGCAATTAATATATTCAGTGCAACTCCTATTAAAATACCAATGACATTCTTCAAAGAAATAGAAAAAAAACATCCTAAAATTCATATCAAACCATGAAGACCTTGAATAGCTTGAGCAAAAAGAACAAAGCTGGAGGCATCACATTAACTGACTTCAAAATTTGTGACAAAGCTATAGTAACCAAAACAGCATGAAACTGGCATAAAACAGACTCGTAAACCAATGGGACAGAATAGAGAACCCAGATATAAATCCAAGCATTTACAGCCAACTTATGTTCAACAAAGTTGCCAAGGAAATACTCTGGGGAAAGGGCAGTCTCTTCAATAAATGGTGCTGGGAAAACTGGATATCCACATGCAGAAGAATGAACTAGACTCCCTATCTCTCACCATACACAAAAATCAAACTGAAATAGATCAAAGATTTAAATATAAGACGTGAAACTATAAAACTACCAGAAGCAAACATTGGGGAAATGCTCCACAGAACTGGTCTGGGCAAATATTTCTGTGTAAGACCTCAAAAGCATAGGCAACTAAAGCAAAAATAGATATATAAGATTACATCAAGCTAAAAAGCTTCTACACAGCAAAGGAAACAATCAACAATGTATAGCGACAATCATTAAATGGGAGAAAATCTTTACAAACCACCCCCTTTGACATGGAGTTAATAACCAGGATATATAAGGAGCTAGAAGAGAATAACTGAAATATTTCTATTAGAAAGAAAAGACAGGGCAAGGTGGTTCACATCTGTAATCCCAGCACTTTGGGAGACCAAGGCAAGCAGATTACTTGAGCCCAGGAGTTTGAAACCAGCCTGTGCAACATGGCGAAACCCTGTTATCTATGAAAAATACAAAAATTAACCAGGTGTGATGGTGCATGCCTGCAGTCCCAGCTACTTGGGAGGCTGAGTTGGGAGGCTGGGAGTTTTGCTTGAGTATGGGAGGCAGAGGTTCCAGTGAGCCGAGATCACAGCAATGCACTCTAGCCTGGGTGATGGAGCAAGACCCTGTCTCAAAAAACAACAACAACAATGAAAATAGACAGATATTTGAGGTGATGACATCCCAAGTACACTGATTTGATCTTTACAAATTATTTGAATGTATTCAAAACTGTGAATACCTATTATGCATCAATTAGAAATATATTTGATGAGTAAGAAGGTATAGTCAGGAATAACTCCCAGACTTCTAGATGGGCCTGATTTTGGGTAAGAAGATGAAGCAGTTGTAGGGTATCTGTGCTTTCTATATCCTAGAAGCCATGTTAAGTGCTTTGTTACAAAATCATTTCTGCTTAATCCTCATGACAACAGTAATGAAATAGAGTATTCATTCATATTTGACAGATAAAGACACTGAGTCTTATAAACTAAAAATAAGAGAAACTTTCTCAAGGTCCCTCAGTAAGGTTGGAGTTAACATTTGGTTATAAACTTCCTTCTCTGGGAAGATAAAAATATATCCAGATTTACATAAAGGGTAAATAGCAGAAGTGGAGTTAAAATATCCTGCACAGAATATTTAGGAAAATTAGGTTGAAATAAGAAATGTAAGGTGATATGTTATATTAATAAATAGTTGCAATATTAATGAAATTCTCCTTGATTCTAAAATGGCACATTTAAAAATATTGGAACTTAAAACAATTATGTATATAGTTCAACATATGTATTTAGTTAATACTAACCTGATATAATCTGCTGTGTATTTTAGTTAAATCAGTCTTAACTGATAGAGCTAGTTTTATATATTATTTATGACTCTTATACTCTGCATTTTTTACAAGCATCTGAAATCATAGGTATTTCACAACCTTTTGTGAATATTTTTTTGACAATTTAACAGGCAAATTGTACACATTTCTGATTTTTAACCCTGGAATATCTACATTTTAAGTTTTACACTTTCTCCCTTCTTTCCACATTTTAGCTGAAAATGCTTTTAATCAGATCACCAACTCCTGCCAGATCCATTCGTCCTGGGCCATGTGAGAAGTGCCCAATTCCTGCCAAGTCTCTCAAACCAAATTCAGTTCTTCAGCACCATCTACCTAGCCAATGCTTCATTTTTTCATACACTCTTTTCACTTTTAATGTCATACTATTCAATAGGAAAATGAGATAAAAACACCATCTGTGTCCCCTATAAATAAATTCAATTTACTAGATAAAACTGCAGGTTTATTTTAGCAATATCACTTGCTCCTGCACTGGTCAGAAGGGGGTAGAGGTTGATGGGTTTGATAAATCTTGGCATACTCTCTGTCATTTCTTAGTAAAATGTTTCAGAAAAGCAAGACATTTCTAAATTAGCTTCATGAGGATTCTATCTCTTACAACGCTGACCTTCTTTCCAAGAAACTGTGGCCTAATTTTCCAATGACTTTTAGGAGATGTTGCCGTGATTTCCAATAAAGTAGTGGTTTTATTTTTCCTGTTTTTGTTCTTGTTGCTTTTGTTGCTGTTTTTTATCCTTTAAGTCTACATGTTCTAAGAACCACATAGATAAAGAAGCTTCTTAACCATTAAGTAGGCCATTAATTTCTGCCCCTCTAAGCTTGTGATATCAATTCCTTGTCAAAGATAAGGATAGTTTTCGATACTGCTTTTTCCACTGTTATTTCTTAAACATTTAGAGATTATCATCCCATTATACCTACATGTAGCTTAATGACACACTCTAATGTGTTATCTCCTTACTGTGACACAGTAAATATCACAAGGCTGTAAACTTTGCAATTCTAAATTTGTTTCTAGTCTTTCACCTGGAGCTACTGGTCAAAGGAAATTCAATAAGGTCTCTGAACTCCAGTTTGCTCATATCTAAAATAGGTATATATATTTTACATATATATATACAAATTTTTACATATATATACACACACTTTTACATATATATGCCTAAAGGCTATTTAAAATATTTTAAAAATATATGAATGAGTTATATAAAAAAAAAACACAGGTTTTACTTTTCTTTTATCAAATTAGTATAAAAAATTAGAGTGCAATGTTTCTGATAATTTGTTATATATTTTACATTCTGAACTGAAATTTGTCCAAGGAGAGAAATACTCTGAGAAAATGAATCTGTCTTAGTCACTTTCGATATCTAAGAACGAATTTTTGATTTTTTTTCTTTTTTTTTGAGACAGTGTCTCGCTCTGTCATCCAAGCTGGAGTGCAGTGGTGTGATCTTGTCTCACTGCAAATTCCACCTCCCAGGTACAAGTGATTCTTGTGTCTAAGTCTCCCGAGTAGCTGGGATTACAGGTGTGTTCAACCACGCCTAGCTAATTTTTATATTTTTAATAGAGACCGGGATTTGCCATGTTGGCCAGGCTTGTCCTGACCACAAGTTATCCGCCCACCTTGGCTTCCCAAAGTGCTGAGATTTCAGGTATGAGCCACCACACCCAGCCCAAAACTTGATACTATTATATAACACCCAAAGATACAAAGAAAGCGCTCATGGCAAGGTAATATTTGAATGTCCTGGATATATCCACAGAAGCAATCTGAATTACTTCTGTTGAACGATAAATAAAACGGCAGCCGGATATTTGCATAATAGGTAAAATTATTGCACATTATTTTGTAAAAGAGAACTTCGACATATTTTCACAGGAAAGGTCGCATATGAGTAAGCCATACTTTTTTCATACATTGATATACACAATGATAAATTCATTAAAGTAATGCCAAGTTGGGTAGAAATTAATAATTTTCCATTTAAGAGGCTTGACTGTAAAATAACAAGAGGAATATGCGTGTACATCTCTCCCCTCTACTGCAGATACACTTGTAAGATAGAACTGATCACTTGAAGGAAAATCATTCATAGGCTAGAGGCATGAAAGACTTTTACATATTTAAAGGAGGTACTAATTTAAATAAGGCATAGATGGCCAACTTATTGTCTCTTGATCCTGTGACACATCAGTTATTCATAAAGAAATGGAATCTCGGCAGAACTGCAGGAACAGATTTTATACTGTGGTGGGTGAGTGTAGTCTATGAAAATGACAGGAGATCTGCATCAACCAAGAGAAGACTTCGGAGCATAAGAAGGGTATTAAGGCAGGAAGGCTAGATTTATCTTGACCTAGCCTCCTGTCGAGTTCTAAATGTGTTCTAGATTTTTATTCTTTAACAAGATTTTATTAAAATAAAAAATAAAATAAGGCACTATAAATTTAGTAGACTTCCAATTGTCCCATGATTGTGACTAGTAATACCTGAGAGTATTTGTAGTGAACCAATTTCTCACTCTAACACAAAGTTAATTTCAGAAAAAAGAAAATCAGTGCTAATTCTTTGTTTTCTAGATATGATATAACTAATATAATTTAAAGTACTTACTAATCAAATAAAGTGTGCTTGTATTTATAAGCTGCTAGGGAGAATGAACTCCTTCTAGATGGATATCATGGTGGGAATATTTAATGTTGTTGCCCTGCCTGTTTCTTGAACTAGCAGCCATTTTTCTGTGGCCTGCACTGTGGCTTATGAGATGTCCAAACCCTCTGGGTAATCTAGGGAAAAGATCAGAGAGAATGTGAGAAATAACAAGTTAGGGTGAATATAAAATATGTGCAGGAAACAGAAGCAAAGAGCAAAAACCTCATGTGACAGTAATTTTTAAAAATCATTTGTTCTCTAGATAAATCAAGATTTTTCATTTATTTTATTGTTTAACAATACTATTTTATTTTGCAGTAAACCGTTTGAGCTGCTATAAGTTTAAAAATAAGGAAAGTACATGTTTAATTGATAAACTATTTCTTAAGGAAGTTGATTTTAATATGTAATTTGCACATAATATTTACAGATATTTATTATCTATCATAGAAACTCCAATGATATTACTGACTATGTAAATGTTTAAAGCTGCATAAGTGCCCACTTCAAGAGTTCCTATGATTTTCAGAATATTATACCTAGAGAAAGTATATTTATATATTATTCTATAGAACAAATATTTTTTCACTTAATAAGAGATGATTTTCTAAGATGTGAAAGTCCTATTGCAGATAGGAGTACAAATGGTTAGTTTGGAGAGGTAATGTCTATGTGGTAAACAGAATTACACTCTTCCAAAGGTGTCCATGTGCTAATCCTAATCTTTGGAATCTTTTAATATGCTAATTTATTTGGCAAAAGGGACTTTGCAGAAATGATCCCTAAGTGTCCTGAGCTCCTTACAGGTGAATTGGAGAGGTAGGAGAATTAGAGTTAAGTGGAAACTTTAAGATGCTGTGCTGCTAGCTTTGAAGTTGGAGCAAGAGGCCCTAAGCAAAGGAATGCAGGCAGACACTTGCAGATTCGGGAAAAAAAAAAAAAAAAAAAAAAAGGCAAAGTTCTGCCTAAATGACAGAAATTTATTTTCTCACAGTTATGGAGGCTGGAAATCCTCTGTCAGGGTGCTGACAAGGTTAGTTTTCCCTGAGACCTCTCTCCTCAGCTTGCAGATGGCCACATTTTCATTATGTCCTCACATGGTCTTTTCTCACAGAGAATGTATCCTGGTGTCTCCTCCTTTTCCTATGAGGACACCAGTCACACTGGATTAGGCTCTACCCTAAAAGCCTTATTTGAGGCTGGGCGCGGTGGATCATGCTTGTAATCCCAGCACTTTGGGAGGCCGAGGCGGGCGGATCACGAGGTCAGGAGATCGAGACCACGGTGAAACCCCGTCTCTACTAAAAATACAAAAAAATTAGCCGGGCGTGGTGGCGGGTGCCTGTAGTCCCAGCTACTCGGAGAGGCTGAGGCAGGAGAATGGCGTGAACCCGGGAGGTGGAGCTTGCAGTGAGCCGAGATTGCGCCACTGCACTCCAGCCTGGGCGACACAGCCAGACTCCGTCTCAAAAAACTAAAAAATAAAAAAATAAAAATAAAAGCCTTATTTGAACTGAATTACCTTTTTAAAGCCCCATCTCCAAATACAGTTACTTTCTGAAGTACTGAGGAATAAGACGTTAACATATAAACTTGCGAGGAGATAATTCAGTCCATAATGTGGAAGAAGTTGAGCAGAGAGTGACACAGACTGCAATGTGGCTCTGACGAAGCTTCACTTGAACCATTGTCCAGAATAAAGATTGACTAAAGGAGGAATCTCAAGTTTGTAGAAATCACTAGGCTCCATTATCAGCATCATGCTCAGCCATTGGCTATGAGCTTCCCTACAAGCTCAGCTCATGAGCTTCCTACTTTAAAAATATAGAGGGTCAAAAAAAAAAAAAAAACACACCTATTGGCTACTATGCTCATTACTCAGGTGACTAAATAATCTGTACACTATACGCCTGTGACACATAGTTTACCTATATAAGAATCCTGCAAATGTACCCCTAAATCTAACAAAAAAGTTAAAAAATGAAGTGAAGGATCACTGTCACTTTATGGTATCTGTCACCAGCTATATTTATCAAGGGGAAAACACTAGGAACTTAAGCATATTTTTTTCACTGGGACCAATTTCGAAAGATGAATATTTTATGGCTTCACTTACATGTTCATTCCTGCATTTAAATGCAGATCCCTGTTTTCTTTTTATGAAGTCCAATGTCAAGGATGTTTAACCCAATCGGCCTATGAGTGAGTTATCTAAGATTGGATATTTGCCCTTCCACCTTAATTCCCTTCACTAATTCAGGCTGTGCAAATTCTTCTTTGAATAGACAAGAAAAACAAATAGAAAGAAGACTGGAATAACATCAAATAATGTGTAGGTCTTGTTGAAATTAGCCCCGGGGCTGGACATAATGCAAGTTAAGGAGATGAGTACATTTGGGACTTAATGCTGCCAGGAACAGTCATTCTCACAGCAGTCACCTGGAAGAAACAATTATGTAGAGAGTCCGAGTTCTTTCTTGTATTTTTCTGCACATCTAGTTGTTTTATTATACCTAATCTACTACTCCCTGGACTGATAGTGTAATTTAATTGCATGTATAAAACAGATCTTGTTACTTTGTTCATACTTCAATATTTTGTGCTCTAGGGGGAAAATCAATTCTATTAAATAACACATTTTGCAGCATTCTTTTATTCAAGGTAGGGCAAATTGTGACCATTAAAAGCAAATATTAAATGATGAAAATCATGCAAAATATGTTCTCTGACTACATAAAGAATTAAGCTAAAATTCAATAGCAAAAATAACCAAAAATCTTCAAATATTTGAAGATTAAACATTGCTTATTTTGTGAATTCATAAATTTTTAATGGAAATTTGAAAATATTTTGAATCAAATGGTAATGAAAATATGACATTGCCAAACACGTGGAATGCAAAGTGAAATATGTACCCTTAACTGCAAATAGTATAAAAGAGGGCAAAAAGTGAACAAATCAAGTAATTTCTATAGAAATTTAAAACTTTAGCAAGTTAAACTCAGAGATAATGAAATATAAGAATAGAAATAAGTTATAAAGAAAAACAGTACAAGGCAAGTTTGGTATTTGAGAAATCTAATACATTTGAAAACATCTGGAAATACTGAGAAAACAACACTAGGGAGAAGGTAGAGCAATCAGTATCAAAAGCAAATCAATATCAGAAAGATGCCCTATCCCACAGTCATCAAAAAGATAACAAACCTCTAATTCAGAAGAATCTTGCAAGAATATAATTTAAAATTTGTATTAAGGACAACTTTCTAGATATACCTAGTTCACCAAAATTGACACAAGAAGAATTGGAAAATATGATTTGTCCTGTGTGTATTAAAAGCATTGGTTACATACTTATGACTATTCTACAAAGAAAACACAGAATGGTTTGACCAATGATAGCTTCCAAACATTTAAGGAATAAATATTATTATTCCTACTCAAATTGTTCCAGAGAATATAAAAGTGTTTTCCAACTTTTTATAAAATCCCCATAAATCTTTCAATTAAAACCTGACAAGAACTTATAGATGAAATTGGAGAGAAATCTTTCTCAATAATCTATATTTGAATCATTATAAAAATATTAACAAACTGAATTAAGCAATATCTATAAGTGTATTTTAATTATATAATTTTGCATTTTTTCCAGGAAGGCAAAGATTAAATGGTGTTTGAAAAGTAATTCATTTAATTTACTACTACTACAAATTTACTTCTAATTTGAAGAAAGTAAACAATCTAATAACTAAACAAGGTTAAAGGTAGTGATAAACTTGATTAAAATTAAATATGATGATGCAATAAGATATGAAGAATGAGAGCATAGTTTCAGTGGAAGAGGAAAGGACATTAAGTTTGAAATTTAGGAAAAGAGTCTCTGAAGTGGTCCTGTTTCAACTAAGATTGAATTAGACAAAGCCTCTGCCACAGAAGCAACTGTTGGAAAAACACTGTACAGAGGACTCAGTCCTTGCAGAGATTCTTTGGCAAGTATTTGAGAGAAAGGAAGGAACCATGAGTGAATTTTTATTGCATCTGCATTTAAACCTATACAAGTCGCTAAAACGTATTTTCTTTCTTGCACACTCCAATTACTACCCTGATTTTCTCCATATTATCATAAGTTTCTAACAGAATTGTAGCCTACTCTTCTATATCTTCTACTTTTATTAACCCCATGCAGTGTGGCTTTCTTACCTGGAATTTCATAAAAGCCGACTTTGCCTGAACTTCTTAAGTATTGGTATTACTCAGTCAGTATTCATGACTATGTCCACACCTGTTACCAATCTATACCATTATCATCAAAGTGAAGATTCCCATAATCTAATAGACCAGCCCTCCAGGATTATCTCCTCAGTGCTAGACTCATCTTTATGACTTCCTATCAGATAACTCCATCTCAACAATTCATACGCAACTAAAATTCAGAATATCTATTACTGAACATTACTTTCACCAAACTGTTCCTTTGTAGGGTTCCTTATCTTGATATGAGGCACCACTAACCACCCGCATTCCTAATCCATACTTGTAGACATCAGTACTAATACCTCACTCTCCATAAC
Source organism: Nomascus leucogenys (assembly GCF_006542625.1). Lineage (NCBI taxonomy): Eukaryota > Metazoa > Chordata > Mammalia > Primates > Hylobatidae > Nomascus > Nomascus leucogenys. Next base: position 21,111,929 of record NC_044387.1, read on the forward strand.
CAGATCATTAATGAATTATGAAGTCCTATCCTTTCCATCTGTTATGTATTTGTGTGATTAGTTTCTCCTTTCTCAGTTTGTTTCTGGATACAGACTAACACACCTCTTTCCTGGACAGTAGCCAATCTACCTTTCTCAAATAGATCCTTCTTCCATGTTAGTTATCCACATTATTTTCTTTCAAAAAATAAAATCTAATAATATTATATATCTCCCTCCTTTATGAGTTCCACAGTGGATTGCTATCACTCCTATAAGACCCTCCAAGTTGTCTAAAAGTGCTGATCTTATCCAATCTGATCTCATTTTTCTCCTCAAACTGAATTATACTTCAGCCTTGCTAAACTACTTTTAGGTCTTCAAGGTGCTAGATACTCTATGTGGCTGGAACAATTATCCTTACTTTGCCTCCCAATCAACCTTACTTCCAAACATTTTCTTTCTAAATCTCTCTCATTCTTTAAGTGCCAGCTAAAATTTCTCCTCCTGTGGGAGATTCATTTGTCTGCTATGCACTGTCATTCCACATTATACTTCCCTTACAACAGTCATCTCATTTCCCTGGACTTTTAAAATTACTTGTCTTCCTTCTCTCTTAGAGAGATTTATGGAGAAAGGGGCCCACTTCATTATTCACCTATTGCTCTATAAACCAGCATTTAGTACAGTGCCTGGCAACAGAGCTGGTGCTCATTGAATAAAGCAATACATGAGTGAATGAATGTTTCAAAACTACATTCACAGTTGATGCATTAAGCAAAGCAGGAAAAGGTATGTAACAAATGTGCATTGAAGTCCCTTTTTCTTTTCATTTTTTTTCTTTTGGAAAATTCTGAAATATTTCAAACTTACAGATAAGTATGGAGAATAATAAAACAGATACCCACTTAGTATACAGATTCAATAAATGTTAACATTTGACCTACTTTGTTAAGATTTTTAAAAGATCATAAATACTACCACGATATGCTTCAAGTCATATTGCATCCCATTCTCCTAAATTCCTCTCCAGAGACAATATGCTCAAGTTGATGAGTTCCCACTCCACACAGGCTTTTGTGAGTATACTATATATATCTGCAGCTATGAACAACATCTCTTCTAAATTGAGCTTTGTATGTTTTAAATGGAATCAAATCAAATGTATGTTTTTTAAAGCTTACTTAACCTCGTTATGTTTTTGAGAATCAGCCATGTTGGCAAAAATAGAGCTGGTTTATTCATTTTATGTTTTGTAGGCTTTCCACTATATTAGTCCACTATATTTTACTATTTCTTTAAGAATTCTTTTTTGTAAGTTTAAACAATGATTTAATGAACAACTTGTATGTATTTTCATTAACACATACACAAGGATTTCTGTTTATATGACTCAGAATAAAAACGTCAGTCTATACTACACAAATTTCTAACACTGAATGAATTACCAATGCATTAGTTTTTAATTGTATGTCTTAAATATTTCTTGTATTAATGTCTATCCTTTATATGCCAGTTTCCACAAAAGTTCTATTAAAAAGTTCAATGAAGATTGCAAATGTATTGACTTGCTTTGTAATTCTGTCGATGGACTTGGGGATTTTAAGCATGTATTATTAAGCATATAAATATTCAGAACTGTTATATTTTCCTTGGAATTTTTTCATTTTTAATTAACTAATAACCTTCATTTTTATAATAATATTTTATGTATAAAATCTACTTTTTAACAGAAATAACAATACACTAGTTTTTTTTTTAGTTAGTTTTGTCTCAGATATAATATTCTATCATTTGGTTTTCAAATTTACAATTATTTATGGTGTAGTTGTGTCTATGGATTTTTCCTTTTTTGTGTGTTTTGAAAATTAAACTGGAACAAATGGTAAGAAATTTTTTTTAATCTATGACAGTCCTGTATACACATGTTTGTGGAGCCTCCCCATGGGGAAATTTCACATTTACTTGCATTGCAGGGATATCTGAGATTTTTGCTAATTTTCCCGCTACAGGTTCCCACACAATTTGAGTGGTGTGAATTCTGATCACTCATCATACAAAGCACAATTCTACACTTTAAAATTATTCCAAGTGACTCTTCCGCTCCATGGACCAGGGAGGTCAGCCTGCTCCAGGTCCAAGTTCCTCAGCTCTTGGGGACTCATGAATGTTTCCAGAGAGTTCATTTTCACCTCGCAACTAGAATGGTATTGGTGTAAAAGTCTCAGTCTTTAGAAATGAATTTAATACCTGCCTATGCTGTTTCAATTGTATAACTGTTAAGTACTCCAAATTTGAGCTGCTTCTTCATTTCTGTGTCCAGGGATTTTTCTTTTTTGCTTGTGAACTTGTATATAAACTCTAGAATATTTTATCATAGATTTTCCATTACTTTATTGTATCTGAATGAATGGAAGAGGTTTTGAAAATTACATCAGATAAAGAGAGAAAATTGAATTAGTAGTTAGCATTAAAAATTAAAACAAAAAATGACTAAAATCTAAAAGTCACAAAGTTATACCTTATTTGGAATTCTATGCATATTAACACATTCAAGAAGTTCTAAAAAATTCAAGGTATGAAAAATTAGCAATGATATTTTGATATAAGCTCATTTTTAATGATGTCAGACTTATGATGAGAAAAGATTAGCAATATTAACATTTTTCAAGAGAAACTGTATGCATAAGAGTGTTACTAGAAAGTCATTTCAGAAATAAACTTTATGTTGCTAGGAAAAGATTTAGTGGTAGTGGCAGTAAAAGACAGTTGAAAGTTAAAGTGTTGGTTACACCTGAGAAAACAGTAGTTGAAAAAGCAGCTGAAGAAAATCAAATCTTGATCATCCTATATATAGCAAGCATTGTAATGGCTGGTTTTATATATGTTATGACATTTAATACTACCACAACCTTATATTCCAGCTATTATTCTTATTCTGCAAATGAAGAATCTGAACCTCACATTTTAAGTAACTTGCTTACGATTACATAGCTAGAAAGTTGTATGTAGAATTTCTTATTGTGTCCTTAGCTTTAAAGATTCCATACAATAGTCGCATTACATTAGTATTAATTTTAAGTCTTTTTTTTTTTTTTTTGAGACGGAGTCTCACTCTGTCGCCCAGGCTGGAGTGCAGTGGCGCAATCTCGGCTCACTGCAAGCTCCGCCTCCCGGGTTCACGCCATTCTCCTGCCTCAGCCTCTCGAAGTAGCTGGGACTAAGTCTTAAACATAACCTGCACATTATGAAATATTTAGGGGTTAATGAATTAATTTGAACTCTCTCTTTATCAACCCACCAAAGTGATAAAACTATTAAAATAGTAGGGTATACATTTTAATTCATATCTTTCCTATGTTGATACATATTTCTTATTATATAACTAAGAAATAGAATATATAGAAGACATGTATAGATGTAAGTACAGATAGTAGCACAAGTTATTAAGTAAGTTTAGGGTGAGTATGAATACATAAATTAGAGTCTCATAACTAAGTAAAAATTGACCAAGACTAATATCAGCTTTTTTCAACATGATGTGTGCCTTCATTTCCTTTTTTCTCTTTTTCTATTCCTTAAGATGGCAGTGATGACTCACTTCTCTAGTCTATCACAGACAAACATAATGTCATTAAATATTTAAGAATAATATTAGTACTTAAAGTTTCTCACTTTATGTATTTATGTCTCATAAAACTATATCAGTTTAGAAAATGAGGAGGATTCTTAATAACAGATGGATTGATCTAATTAAATTTATTGAATCACTTACTGTCCACTGAAAGATTACAAACATATTAGTGGATGAGGTGCTTTTTGTCTTGGTCAACATTCCAAATAAAATAGTTGGAGGCAAATATTTATGGTTAACTTCCTTGTTAAGCCATGCAATCCCAGGGAAGAAAGAATGAGGGGAAAGGAAGGGAGGTAGGAAGGACGAAGAGCAATAGGAGGGCATGTACAAGCTAGTCACTATTTTATATCAGTTGATGCTGACTATTGGATTTCACCATCTTCTGAGAACACGTATGTCCTGCGTTTCAGTACAGATTATCTTAGGGGAGGAATTTTTCTCCCAATTGACATCTCCCTTTTGTCAAAGGTTTTTCTTATAGTCAATTGACTCATCCATATTTCTAAATTGTGCATGCATAGTAAACAGCTTGGTCCCATAGCATCTCATGACTTGACATCAAAAAGAAAGTACAAGATGGGAGGTAAGTGTTGCAGAGTATGCACATGAGGTAGGGTGCTAACACATTTCATATTGCTTGTGTCCTTCATTTTGTGTTAAATTATGGGTCTTCATCTATATGTAATCAAGATGGCCTTTTTTTCTTGAGAAAGCTTTTACAAGTCTAACCAGTCATAAGGGTATATTTCAATTCCTCAAAATGATTTAGGTCAGAGTGTTTGTAAACAATTAATGTCCTTCCCTGTTGAAGAGAGTGAATCAGATTCATCACCTTCTTCCTTCACTACACATTTTAGATGTCCCTGAAACCTAAACTCAGCACAGTGCAGTTTTGATTTAGGTTTGTTTTTTGCGTTGTAGTTTTTCTGTTTTGTTAATGTTGTTGTTTTGTTTTGTTATGAGACACTTATTAGAGTGTCTCAAACCTATATAGCCTAAGGATCTGAGTCTTTAATTGACTTGTCCTTGTTAGATTGTGGATGCTGCCATTTGCCCACTTGCCCTTATCACTGGCATTAAACCTAAAAGAAATGTCTTAACACATGCTCTGAGATCCATTCATATTTCCCCTGGTCTTCATTGTGAAGCATAAGACTTATCTCTTCAGGGTTGATTATTCCACCAGAATATTACCTTCCTCTTTTACTTATTGATCCCCTGGAAGGAGGAGCTAATGTGATAATTGAGCATCTGCATGTTTCTCTTGCCAGAAGAGTTATCTGCTAGGAGCCAAGATTTCTACCCAGAATAATCCTCTACTTGGTTTCCACATATCAGGCATAGATTTTGCACAGGTCTTAGCTTGAGAAAAGTCTCAAGTAGAAATATGTTATTTAAGAAATGAAGGAAATATTGGTAGAGAAATGATGAACTGCATCAGGGAAAAGAAGGCAGACACCAAAGGATATATTATCAAGCCATTAATTGAACTTAATCCAAACAGAAAAACACTTGGAAATATAGGCAAGTATATTGTGATGTTAATCTACCAAATTCTCCTCTATCAGTGACTGAGGATGCTTGTAGGGGGTAAGTGTTAATTCACAGGCATTATAAGCCTGCCTTTCACATTCCTTTGTAGAAAGCCTTCAGGCAACAAGATGCAGATACTGACAGAATTCCTATTGGAGTTCACTGGAGTCTTAAGGCTTAAAAAGGAATCCTCAGAATCTCAGCAGCACCTGCTTAAGTGGATTTACTATAGCCTAGCATACAGCACCCAGACATATAAGATGCTGTTGCTAAGCTGGCACCTTAAGTGTGTGTTTAGCAGATGATTCTTTCATACTATTCTGTTGGATGCACAGGTATACGGTAAGAAGATTGGATTCCATTGTCATGCACATATTGTCTTATCAGCTCCACTGTAAAATGCATCTTTTGGCCAGAAACAACATTGTATGGGTTATTTGGGGATTAGATTACGCATTCCTGAGCCCTTGTATGGCAAAGGCTTTGTAAGCAGGGAAGAAAGTATGAATTTGGTTAGGATGAATCACTACTCTTAGGGGAAAGTTGTCTGATAGAATATACCACAAGCAACTCTCCGAATGTGTCACTTTGATGCCTGACACAATATTAAGGACTCAATATTAGTCTCTACTCTGGGCAGGTTGTGTATTCTGCAGTGAATGTAGATAGATAAGTCTTGGTGAAAGAGAGCTCCTGCTTCTCCGTCCATACTTATCCCCTATCCCAGCTACCCAAGCTGTTTTATCCATCAGCTCATTGTGTGAACACCGGGGTGGTGGAGGGCAGAGGTAAAATACACAAGGCAAGTCACCCTGTAAGTTTTTTGAGAGCTGACTTGCTGTCGAAGATCTCAGTTGAGCATTAACATGTGATACAAAAATTCACACATCCAGGGTACAAACCCAGAATACTATGTAGATATGTCGATCTGTGCACTATTTTTCTAGACATCCTACTTCTGAATTTTTTAGTGTTACTCTTTCCAGGAAATGACTTACTCAAACCATTTGGCACTATTCTGGAATCCACATACTTCAGGTCATTCATCCTTTCTTTAAAAACTGAATGACCAAATGTACCATACAAAACCCTGGCAACTGGGACAGTTTTTCATAACTGTTCTTTAGGACCTCTGTTAAGTGAGACTGCAATGTGGCAACAACTAATTTTCAGCTAGTGCCAGTATAATGCGCTGAGCCATTTGAGACTCAGGCTCAACTTCTTTCCCTCTCTGTCACTTAGTTTTTAGTAAACTTCTTATTAGGATGTAGATGAAAGCTGAAAAGAGGCATGTGTAGAACAGAAAGAAGAACCTGATAGCCCGAGACACCAAGGCATGAGTCACTCATGTTCTACGAGAAAAGAGAAGCATGAAAGTATTTATCATATAGTTAATAAACATTAAAAATGAATATTCTTATATTTAAAAAATAAATTAAAGTACAGTGAACACAAAATAATTCAGGAAATAAATATATAAGCTCCTAAAATAATGTACATCATTATTATTGCTGCCACCTGAATATAACCTTTATTAATCTCCTTCATCATGACTTTACATTTCATTCTGCCATTTTCATTTTCATTAAATTTAAATACACTAAACAATTCTTCAACTTAGGATTTTTCAGCTGTTACTTTTCTTAAACATTGTATTTTAATATGTAATAAGTTAAAATGCATGATTTTAGATTCAACTTTAAAATTAATTTTACCTTTTTAAACTTCTCTAAATTATATTTCTCTTAAGTTGCGTGATTATTTTCAAATTTCAAAATAAATGACAATTTTTAAAAAGTTTGTCTTTTAAAATACAACAAATTCAGGGCATTTTTAAAAACTTTCTAATTTTAGTTTTAAAATACTATTATATCTAACTAATTAGTTCTGCTTCACTTTTTATCATAAAAATTTAAAAAGAACAAGTTTAAAAGCTAAAATAAAAACTGAAATTCTACTACTTTATCATTTTGAAAAATTGAATCATGATAATCGTTTCTAAAAAACTATTTTGATAAAACCGTACTTATAAATTAATGTGTTAAGATTGAGTGAGAGAAAAATTAAAATTCTCACCTTTTTGTCTAGCTGAATGTATGAGCAAAGCCATTCATAGAATAAAGTCTGATTACTATTCAATCGATATTTATTCTGACATAATTATAAAATGAATTTCATATTTTCCAAATTCTCTAGATTCTATTTTCAAAAATTCTAGATTCTTAGATTTTTTTTTTATTTCAACAGCCACTAAAACAGCATTCCAACTATTTATCCCCACACATATATCTTAATTTATTTTCAGATTGTCAATTATACAAAACATTACATAAATTTCTTATTGCATGTTTAAAGACTCGTTTGTTTTCTCCTTAAGGAAATAATACAAATGATTAAATCAACATTGTAAAAAATTTGCCTATTAATTTTGTAATAAGTAATTTTGGCTTACTAACCAATTGTTCAGTTTTGTTTTCTTTGTAGTAAGCTGATGCTGAATTATTTGCTGTTTATCCATTGAAAAGGAATCTGCCTTTCCCCCAGTAATTTGACTTTGTGAATAGTTAAAGTAAATTTATGTGAGTGACTAGATTAGCTTGAGTCTAAAGGAGTTATTTAGTTTAATTGTCTGGAGGCCTACTTAATGTTGGCGTTTCTGTACCTGTTTTACAAGACTCTCCACACTAATTCAAGTTTTAAAATAAATCTCTGATTCAACTGCTTTCCTTTGGGCTTTATGTTAAAGGCTTACAATAAAGGTTTAAAGCTAATTTAGGAAGACATCTAAACAAATAAAAACATAAATCTACCCTGAATATTGCCACTTTAACAAACAGCATTGTAAGATTTATACAATTATACATATATTTAAAGAAAATAAAATCTAAAATCACTTAAATTCTTATAGCTAGTAATGGTTTGTAAAATCACTTTCTTTTCTAATACATTTAGGTGATCACATTTTTCTTTCGCTTCACTAGATTAGACATAGCTTATCTTATTCATTATTTTCAGGAGAAAACAATCTTGGTTCTCTTTTGCTATTTATATAGTTTGCTTTCGGTACTACAAGGTTGAAATAATAGTGGTTTCTCCTTTTGCTTATCCAAACAGAATTCAAGGACTTACGGACTATTTTGCACTCTCATATAAACTTCACATAAAGAGGAATGAGACAATGTCAAAGGTAGAGTCACAAATGAGACCTTTTTGCATGAACACCCAGGATCCTCTGCTGTCCTTTCATTATCTTACCTATAGAAAATTTTTAAATGTTTTGTAAGTTTATCTGTTTTCCTTTTTTTTAATTTTTCCTATGAGATCTTTTGTTTAGTGTTTGGTATGGTGCCAACAACTTTAAATTTCTTAGGCTTTATGAATAATTAGTCCTCAGGTAAGAATGTACAGCCAAGATTTATAGTAGACATATTTAATATATGCCTGGCAATGTTATAAGAACTTCATACTCATTTAATCATAATGACCCCAACAGGTTTGTAGATACAATAATTATCTCTATTTTCAATGGGAAAACTGAAACACAGAGCAGTTAACTAACTTGATCAAGGCTGCATACTAGAGAAGCTGAATATTTGGAATAAAAACCAGGTAGTTTTTCTTCAGACTCCTGGTATTTATCCTAAAAGCCCTCAGGGTAGCTGGAATTCTGTCACTACTGTTTCCCGGCCTTCTAAAATTTACAAAATTTTTCTGTTTCTTTTCGTTTATACTGGTAATATTAATATTTGACCCATAGAGTTGTTCATGTTTGTGGATTTTTAAAAATGTGTCTGTGAATTGAGGGAAAGATTTAAACAATCCACTTCCTGCCCTGAACCAAATCAAGGGTTTGAATGGAAACAAGTGTTGATATGTACTGCTGACTGTTTACTATCCTGTTATTCCTACAGGGTATAATCACTTTATAAGTTACTTTCTGAAAACCAGCAGAAAATCCTTTTCTTACATAGTTTCACATTTAGTAGACATTTGTCTGGTTCTAAACTGGGAGTGCTGGATTCTTATAAGACAAAGAACCTGTAGCTAAGTATTCTCTTCCTCATATAGCTTTCCCACCTACAGCATCATGTTTGAAAATGCATGTTTTCTGATTAGCTTTATATAATTTAACATGCATTATTCAAAAAAATTTAAAAACTAAGCTAGCTTTATATAAATCATACATAATTATAATCAAGTTTTAGATCTTTCATGAGGGATTGAAAACAATGTTTTGGATTCTCACCTATTCAAAAAATAAAATTAATCCAATTATTTCGATTTTCAAAAAAATTAATGAGGATGCACTGAGAATGTGTGTTTACATGAAAGGATAATCATAAGATGCAAAATTAACTGCATTCTAGTGTCAGATTCCCAAGGGATCTTTGACATCATGTCACCATTTATTCGTTGGTTTGTTTCTTTCCTTTTCTTTTTCTTTTTATAAAGAATGAATTATGGATGAGGATAAACAGCATAGGGATGTAAAAAAACAGCAGGCATAACTTTGATGACAACTTTTATGGCATATGTAGCTACCTTCCAATGTTTTTTTAGGCAGCTTTCAGATAGAAGTAAAAAATAACATCACGTAAAAAAAAAAAAGATGAAAAAGAAAAAAGTAAAAAGAAATCCACATAATTATCTCAAGCCAAAACATCTGTGAATGTTCTCTGGTACCTTGCATGCATCTAATACTTAAGAACTTTTTTTCTTTATATTAAAAGTTATTTCCATCTTCTATCTAAATAACATCCGGTAGAGAAAATGAAATAGCGTTTATTCTGCAGCAGGGATCAGACAACTTCCTTATTCTGAAATTCAGGCATAAATTGGTGTTCAATCAGCCTAGGGCTGAGCCTACAAGGAAATTCTTGTGCAGCAAATGTTTCACCATGATATAATTAATTATATGTGTGTGTGTGTGTGTGTGTGTGTGCGTTTGTGTACATATATGGATATATAGTTAGTAACCTATTTAGTTTCCAAAATAAAATCCAATACAAATACAAAAATAATTAAAATTATAATTAATAATTAAATTAAAATAGGTTGAAACATCTATTGTATGCAAGCAGTGTGTGAGGTTAGAGAAATGATATGGCCTAATGCTCTCTCTTACCTCACACTTAAAAATTACAAAACTCAAAATATCGTAAAAGGTAAGTAAGCAAAATGAGATGAGTAAGTTACTGTATGCATGTGTGTGTAACTGATAGGGAGTGAGTGGTGGGAGTGGTTAAAGTTTGGTGGAAGTAACAGAGAAATATCCATAGAGTAGAAAGCATGATGCTGGTCCTTTTCATGTTTGTAGGATTTCTAAATTTAGACATAACGGCTATCTACAATGTGTGTTTGAATACATAGGGCAGAGATAACTTTTTTTCCTCTTCAATCACATTTGTTCTTCATTTTTCAATAGGCAAAAAGATCTCAGTGTCCATATGGCAAATTTAAACATTCAGGGAAGTTTATGGTCAAAGTTACAGCCAAACAATTTTCCCCATGAAGTAAATAAGCAACCGATAATACCTAATTGAGAGAAACATGACATGATACCACAGCCATTAGCTATCTTATTTGCTATCTTTATTCCATATATGAATTCCTGCATAGAGAGCCAACTATAAAGTCATTATTATTTAGCATTTTTTTAATTTTATTGGCCGTTTCATGTGTAAGCTTGATGTGCTTTCAATGATGGAAAACATCTCCTGACCTCGTGATCCACCCGCCTCGGCCTCCCAAAGTGCTGGGATTACAGGCTTGAGCCACTGCGCCCGGAAAACATCAAGAAATATTTTTTAAACTAATTTCTTATTTAACCTCAGTTGTGACATCTTTTTTGATTACAGATAAAATTATTGCCCAGAGAGGCCAGGCGCGGTGGCTTATACCTGTAATCCCAGCACTTTGGGTGGCCAAGGCGGGCGGATAACGAGGTCAGGAGTTCGAGACCAGGCCTAACCAACATGGTGAAACCCCCTCTCTACTAAAAATAGAAAAAAATTAGCCAGGCATGGTGGTAGGCACCTGTAATATCAGCCACTTGGGAGGCTGTGGCAGCAGAATCACCTGAACCTGGGAGACGGAGATTGCAGTGAACCAAGATCACACCACTGCACTCCAGCTGGGGCGACAGAGCAAGACTCCGTCTCAAAAAAAAAAAAAAAAAAAAAAATTACTGCCCAGAGAATAATTCACTTACAGATTTCCTTGTGATTACTATAAGAATACTTGAGCAGTTACGTTTCATGGAAGAAAGAGGCACAGAAAGAGGCAGACAGGAGAGTCACCTTGCTGTAAGGAATACTGAATCACAGTTCGTGATAATTCAACAACTAAACTAACACCTATGTAAAACATATAAAAAAAGTTTTCAAGTAGTTGAAATCATATAATTCCAAGATTAATAAAAAATTTAAATAATTAAATTCATTATAAAACATTATTGGTGTGTTACCACTTCTAGAAAATTTGCGTCACCTAAATGGATAGATTGAGGTTTTTATATTATACACATCACATTTTCAAGTTGTGTTTGGAAATCAAGTTTAAAATGAACATAATATTTGTTGATTAGTATTTTTTTAACTGTCTTGCAGAGCAAATAGTTTAAAAATCATATAATCAAGCTTACAAATACTATTGTGCTGGACAACTTTAGAAGTAGAATAAGGTAATAGATATTCTGCTTTACAAAGTTTATAACTAAAAATGTAGGTAAGATGGCTAAATATGAAAAAAAATATAAACATTAGAATTATCTTAAAGTACATTAATTGTAAATGGTACAGCAATTATTAACTTGATTAGACAATTTCTAGCCAAAATCCTTAAATGGCATTGGAACTGGACCTTGATAGAAATTTGGTACAAGAATAATAGTTTAGGGGCCAGATGTGGTGACTCAAGTCTTTAATCCCAGGACTTTGGGAGGCCGAGGTGGGTGGATCATGAGATCAGGAGCTCAAGACTATTCTGGCCAACATGGTAAAACCCCAACACTACTAAAAATACAAAAATTAGCTGGGTGTGGTGGTGGGTGCCTGTAATCCCAGCTACTCGGGAGGCTGAGGCAGGAGAATTGCTTGAACCTGGGAGGTGGAGCTTGGAGTGAGCTGAGATCGCGCCACTGCACTCTAGCCTGGGCGACAGAGCAAGACTCTGTCTCAAAAAAATAAAAATAAAAAAGAATAATAGTTTAAAAATACAAATATTTAATTAGGCATATATGGTAAAATATTTTATTCTCTCATTCTCCCTTATGTCTGGAATGATCCAAATAATGGTAGAAGGTAAATGGCAACTAGAAACAAAATTCAAAAAAAAAAAAAAAAGGCAGAATCCTGGTGACTTTAATGGAAAAACAACATTCAGAGAGGTATTAGGGGGACCAACTTGTTAGTGTCTGATTGTTCAACCTACAAAATTCATTTTAAATCTATTTTGTACCCCTAGCCAACCAGAGTGGACACTGCTGAGAATTAATGAATATAAATCAATAAATAAAAGTGAAGAAAAAAGAAAAAATAGTCTCTAGGGTGCAAAAGAAAAATAGTTAAATAAGGAACCTCAAAATGAGAGAAGGCAATCCACTCAATCATAGATTGTAAAGATAAAGACAAAATGATTTGTATTATTAAGGTACTAGCTGTTTTAATCAGAGATAATTATTTAAGTGACACCATACATTCCAATATCCAGTTAATTCCACTTGGGATGGAAGATATGACTACAGCAAGAAGTGTGTGCTCTTTACAGGTAAGTTTGTTTCATATTGGAACTATTAAATATTATGAAAGGCCTGTGGAAATGCATTAAGTAACGAAGCAGTTACATGATTTCTGGAGAGAGGCAGTAATGGAATGGGCTATATTGGACTGGGTGGCAACAGCTGATATATTATGGTAAGTCTACTTCTAGGTCTCATCACCTACATGGAGCCACATTGATACCTCTGTCTTTAGCATCATAATGAATTTGGAGAAAATTAAAAGTACTTAAATCAAATTTGAAAGTACTAGGTTTTAAAATCAGTAGGTTTTAGGAATAGTTTTAATCTGCCAAAATAAATGGCATACAAACTTTTGTCTAATCAAAAAATAATGCCAGGCTTTCTCTGAGCCTTAACCATTTATTAAAGAGGAACTGGTAAATAGAATGGTGAATTGAAATAGGTTTTAACTTAGATTTTAATGGCATTTCTGCTCCTTTTATTCTGTTATTCAAATAAATTCCATTTACATATATGAATATATACAATATATAAATATATAAATTTATATATCAAATGTGTATTATATATTTATATACTTATATAATATGTTATATATATTTTTTAAATCTCTGTTCTCACTCTTGAGAAATGGGAAAGCTAATAGATATAAAACTAAATACAGTAGACTATCTTGGAGCTGAAAATTTGGTTATATCAATCAAATGAATTTGCAGGTCTCTGATTTGCAAATGAATCCTATGAAGCAGGAGGCAGAGAATTGCACAGATCATTGTGGGGGACTAATACACACTTAATGGTTAGCAAGATCTTGGAGATTGCTGTATTGGAGAAGGTTATCATGTAATATGAATTTATCTACCCAGTAAGTATGCTCATTGCTGTGGTTTGAATGGTTGTCTGCTCCAAAACTCATGATGAAACTTAATCTTCAATGTGACAATATTGAGAGGTGGGCCTTCAAGGTGGGCTGGTGATTGGGTCATAAGGGCTTTACCCTCATGAATGATTAATCCATTCATGGATGAATGGACTAGTGGATTAGTAAGTGATCACAAAAGTGAGACTGGTAGCTTTCTAAGAAGAGGAAGAGAAACCTGAGCTAGCACACTCAGCCTCTTCTCCATGTGATGCCCTGCACTGGGACTCTGCAGAGTTTCCACCAGCAAGAACGCTTTCAGATGAGGCCCCTTGACCTTGCATTTCTCAGCCTCCATAACTTTAAGAAATAATGTTTTCCTATATAAATTACACAGTTTTAGGTATTCTGTCATAAGGAAGAGAAAACAAACTAAGACATCCACTAACTAGTCTGTGATGCCAACCTCTTTACAAAGCCACTAAGAATGTCTTTGGTAAAAGGAGCATCTGCACCCAAGAAATGTGCTATTGATGGCTGTCTTCTGTGGGCAGAGGATAAAAAGGAGATGCTTCTGTTGACACACATTCCCCGGTGTCAGTATTAATAATGAGATTTTCATGATTGCAGTTGCAAAAATACAGCAATTAATGACAATTAACCATAGAGGTGGTGATTATTGAATCACATAGCAGATAAAATATAATCAGAATGACCTCACCTACAGAGATTTTGTTAGTAACTAGTAGATTATATAATCCCTAAGAGAATATATCAGTCCGTTAAGATGGTACTTGATTTACCTAACCAAATATTTCCTCTATGTCTTGGGAAGAGAGAGCCCTGAACTGAATTATCAGATGGAACTTTCTTATACCTCACCAAATTCCCATACTTTAATTCCTTTCAAAAACAGATTTCTTTGAATCAAGGAAAAGTCACATAGCTGGTTAAAGGATTCCACACAGACATCTGAAGTACACAGTATATATTTTTCCCAATCTCCCGCTAAGAAATCTATTTTGATTTACTGAAGCAAATTACACTAGAAAAAGAAACTTATATAGACTTCAGTGGAGTGATTCAACACTGGCTCTAAACTAACTCTGTTCTCTTGAATCTAGAATGCCATGCTACTTCATTGATCAGATGGAGGGCTTATGAGGATCAGATGATAAATAAAGTTAACTCCGTTTATGCCCCCCCCACTATAGTTATTTCCTCAGTTCGTGAGTGTATGGTTAGACTATAAATACTCAGACACTGGCAAACTTCCCACAGTGCTTCTCTGTGGAGTGGGAGATATTGGTTGGCAAACTAATTGGAAGCTTTTGGAGCCTCCCTTTCCTTACTAAAATAGCAAATCAAAAGCAATAATGAATCCCTGGAGGCTTTATAGAATATAGGGTTATTATCAAAGACATCAAAGAGAGAGGAGAAATGGCCTCTGACACACCCCAGTCTTTTTAATCTTTTGATCTGTGCAGAAGAAAAATAACTCTTAGAAAATAATAAAGGATTATTCCAAACTTAGGTAGTGACCACTCGTATTTATTTTCATTTTTATTGCAAAAAATTAACATGGTTCCTAATACTTATTATGCAGTAATGATTTGTTAAATGTTATACATTTTTTTCTATATCCCAATAATCAGAAAATCATAGGGTGTGTTATGCTTTTCTCAAAGAGGTACAATGTTAAATCTTTATTGAAATCCTTAGGGTGATGCAAACACTCTGCTTCATGGCTATAATTTAGTCTATATACCTCAAATACCTCACCACATCATAGGACATAGCATGCTCATGCCAAGGTGTCCTATTGCTGATAGTACCTGATCAGGAAGTAGTATTCTGGATGCCACAATACAGTATAAGGGCATCTTACAGTTTCTGACATCTATAGTTCTATGTTTTAGAATACCTCCTCCAGAAAGATAAGTTGCTTCAGTTTACTTTCTCTACTACTGAGAAACAGGCATAATTGTGGACCTCTTTGGAGTCTGGAGGAAACAGATATCATATTTAATTGTATTGCTCTGACACATTTACTAAGTGGCTCATCAGACTGCCAGTTTTTAGTTGGACTGAAAGCAAGAAAAAGCTTTCCAGCTGGCTCAGACTTGATCTACTAAAAGACGGCTTCCACCCAGCCCTTATTAGCCGCTAATGTGATGATGCTTAAAATGCCTGCCTGATCAGGATGATTCATGACACCTATCACAGGCTTAGTAGACAAGTCAGAGGAGCAGCTTCTTAGATTTCAGAGCAATGCTAAACTCTCAAGTGACCAGAAATTATTCTTCGCTTGTTATTGTGCAAAGTGGATACTGAACACCAGACAATGGAACAAATGACAAGTCCTGAACTTCCCATTATAAATTTGGTGTAAGTCAGGAACAGGAAACCAAACACCACATGTTCTCACTCATAAATGGGAGTTGAACAATGAGAATACATGGACACAGGGAGGGGAACATGAGAAGTCGAGGCCTGTCGGAATGTGGGGGCAAGGGGCGGGAGAGCATTAGGACAAATACCTAATGCATGAGGGGCTTAAAACCTAGATGACGGGTTGATGGGTGCAGCAAACCACCATGACATGTATACCTATGTAACAAACCTGCACGTTCTGCACATGGATCCCAGAATGTAAAGTAAAACAATACATAAATAAATTTGGTGTTAGTTCTTCTGAAAGTTATGAAGCCAGTCACTCCTAGAAGAACTGTCCTACAACTGAGTGTGGTATATTCGAGACTCAGCTTGAACAGTTTTTAATGTTCCTGTGTGCTTACTTTCACCACTTCTTGCCTAACCCATGTTTATAGTCTCATTGGGATTTGCCCATAAAATTTTTTTAGCTATACTTAGAATATTGCAGTTGAACAGGATAGATGAGAAGAGATTGGGAAAGAGAAATCTTGGCAGTAAGCAAAACTGTTACAGATTGTTTTCTACTTATCCTGGAATTAGGGACTACTGCAGGTACAGATGTGTGGCAATTCATGGGCAGTAGCTCCTGGTTTATATGAATAATGAGGAATTTGGGAAGAACAAGATTGGAGTATTGACGACAAGGCATCTTGTGAAAGAGGAATGTGGATAGACCTCACCGAATGGGCCTAATGAGTGAGGATACTTATTGCTGACATGAATGTTCTGTAGAGGACGCTCTCAAAAATTGGACAAATGTGGTACAAACTTAAGGATGTCAATTGCCTTCTTTCCACATCCATCCCAGCTCTTGGTTAATGGGTTTATACAGAGTGTGACCATGGTTTCAGGGACAGATTTGCATGGGTTCAACAGCATCAACTTCTTCACATTAAAGCATATCTAATACTAGCAATTAAAAGTGCCAATCAAGAAACTGCAAAGAACTATCACTATGGTGCTATATCCTAGAGGATTCAGTCGACCACCTAATAGCAGAATTACTACATTTGATTTTTCAGGGAGAGTGCAGTAATTCTTCCTGATTCTCATAAACATTTGCTTAGAAAAAAAAATATGTCTTTTCTGTGTATCATGTTGCTGCAAACACATCTTTAATTGATTTATTAAATACTTCTTGTTTTTAAAACTTATTTCATTGAAATGTGGGAATTACATCCCCTTATCTTGAAACTACCTTTTAGAGACTGTTGAGACTAATAGAATATGTCAGAAGGGATGATGTGTAATTTCTGATACTATTTTGTAAAAAGCAATGGAGCATCTTCCTTGCACGCTAGAGCACTTGTGCCTTGAGTCCTGTACTGCCACATAGTGAGGAAGCCAGGCCATATAAAGAAACCACTTTAGGGCTTTTAGTCTACAACAGAGGTTCCAAAAACCAGCCATATGAGTGGGCCTTCTGAGTTATCCGCCTCAATAGAGTTTTCAGATGACTACAGCTCTAGTCATCTAAAGACTCAAGGCAGAACAATGAGAAAAATAAAATGGCTGTGTGAAGATGCTAAGCTTTGGGATAATTTGTTTGTCTGCCATAGTAACTGGAAAAGGATCTTCACTGGTGCTGAGTATCTAGAGGTGGTAAAGGGAGGAGCTTGGCGGATACACCTGACACCTGTTCCAATGCCCTCTCCAACCTACTTTAAGCATATGGATTCTGGACTCTAGTTACATTTCCTGTATTACCTTACAGCTAGGGCAGCAAACATGATTTTGGTTTTCTGTAATTAGACATACTCATCATGAGTTTGTTTCATAATTGAGTAATAAAATCAGAATAGTAAGATTCTAGACTGTTGACTATTGTGATGACTTTTTAAGTTTTTTCGAAGGGCTTCCAATTGTAGTAGTTGTTGGATTGTCACAGAAAAGAAGTTATTCCAGAGTTTGCATCTCTATGAGCAGCCTCCTGTTTTGAAAGTTCCTGACTTTGGTTATGCAGTAGCTCATTTCTATGATCCTGGAACGTGAGCCTAGCATCTCTTGATCTCTCCTAGTGACTTAGTGACTCTCTACCTCTTAATAAATACCTTCCTATTTAAACTATTTTGGATTATGACTCCTAAAATATAATATTTGAACTGTTAAAACAGTAATTTAACTGTGTTAAAATAGTTCAAATACTATTTTGAATTCTTCTTTAGTTTCCTGGAAAGATAAAATGAAAAAAAAAAAAGTCAACTCTCTGGAATACACGGCTCACAAAAGATTAATTTTCTTGTCTCCTATTATTTAACCCCTTGGAAGTTTTAGTAATTTTCCATTAACATGTTAGTTTCTGATAAAATATTTATATTTTAAACATTTCCTCTATAGAAAAAGTAGAATTTCTATTATACATTTTATAAAACAAAACAGAAGAATTGCAATGCACTAGTTTTGTAAAAGTTCTACTCCTTAGAAAGTATAATTTATGAGAATAAGACTTATGAATAAATATGCCTATTTCCTCTACTTCTAATAATGTTCTAATAATGCTGGTAACTATAAGATTAGAATCAGAAGAAGTTGCCTTTTCTGTTTAATAAGAATGTCATAACCTCTTTTCATCTTTTATTACTAAGGTTTATCTTTCATAATCATGTTCAATCCTATGGGTACAGGATAAAAAGATTTGAAGTAGCTAGCACAGGAAAAAGTTCATTATAGAAGGGAACTGATTGTCAATATTGGAAAAATAATCTAACAATAGATTATCATCTTGCATTTTAATTTAACTTGTCTAAGTAGACAAACAGGTCTAAGGATCTGCAAATACCTTTAATATTTGAGGAAGAAAAAGAATTTGAAGGTAAAATCATGTCAGCTTTTTGAAGCTGTACACATCCTTTGCCTATTAAAATTTAATGATAAAAATCTCCCTTTTATAATAGAAGTTTACTTCTAACTATCCAAAAGAAAGACAAGTGTTACTAGATCTCTTATAAGAATCAAATCTGTCTTTCAATATTCTAAATTTTCCCTTTGTTTTTGAGAATGCAATAAGGAAATGTAATACAAAATTCCTGAAATACTTTTTTGACTTTTTTTATTGTATGCTATAAAAACATAAGTATATTTAAACTCTTCATATTACTATTATTTCTACAGTTTTAAATAATTTTAGTCTCACATTTAGAATAAGATTACTAATTGTGTTTTGTTTAATTGCACACTAGGTCTAATTTTTTAATGATAATTTCTTTTGTAATAAGGGATTTTATTTTTTAATGTGGAGATATTTTATTGAACCTAATTATATTTCTTATATAATGGATCTGTCTATCCCTAAAAAGCAATATTTCCAACTGCTTTCTGAGGTTTTATTTATGTAATATATGTACAATCACACAGGGAGACCTCTGTAAAAACCTAAATATGTCAGCATTGTAGAACTAAGCAAAATAATACATTATCTGAAGTCAGATGCAAGTCACTGCTTGATAAGAAAAGAAGATATTTTGCAAGAAAATTAATATTGTATCTAAATATTTTATGTGAATAAACCACCCAGTGTTCAGTGATGGAAACAGAATATTTTATTCTTTTTTATTGCTGAAATATGAATAACTTTAATTTTTTTCATATTTACTTAGCTGAAATAAAGGTTGGCTTTTTGGAAAGGAATGCTGGGTAATAGTACCCTAAGCCCCCAAGACAAGTAACCATCAAATCAGCAGTGAGCTAAATCTTTTTCTTGAAGCAAGAAAAATTTTATTTCAGGTATAAATTTGGCCATCATATCGAAAGCTGAAAGTGTTCAATAAATTCATAAATGCTGTCATGTTGGCAGTAAAATCGGCAGGGGACAAGGCAAAGCCAACATGGGCAAGAGTGGAATACATCCATAGAAAGGGCCAGCCAGCGCTAATTGCAATTACTATATTATACTTAACAAGTTGCTTGTATTGTTATATTTCAAATTTTTTAATGTATCTTACTAGTTTCTTAAGAATAATTTAGTAAGTACCGATAGCTACTTAGGTGCAATTTTTTAATAGGCATAAAAATAAGTCTTTATATATACGAAATTGTTGTATTCATTAATTCACTTGCAATAAGCTGGCCTATCATTCTTGGGTTTGCTATTGTTGGATAGGAAAATCCTAGAGGCAATTCCATTAAAATGAGGACTAAAATAACACTGCAATCTGTAATGGTTTTAAAAGATGCCAGCCAATTATTTGACAGTCTTTCCATTAAAAACTAGAGTCTAATATCTCTCCCCTTGAATACGAACCAGGCTTAGTCACATGTTTTGATGAATAGAATGGGACAGAAGTGACATTGCATGACTTCTGAGACCATATGATAAAATGCAGTATACCTTTTTTCTGTCTGCCTCTCTTCTCTATTGTAAGTATCTTAGTTGGAATCCTGCCATCATACTGTAGTTAAGCCAAGCAGCCCCATCAAATATATATATGTAGGTGTTCTTCTCTCAAACCCAGCTAATGTCCAAGCTGACAGCCAATACCAACAGCCAGAGACATGAGAGTGAGTCTTTAGACTGCCCCAGCCCCTGGGATGTAAGCTGCCTCAGCTGATGGCAGGTGAGGCAGAGATGACCTTGCTGGGTCCTGCTCAAATTCTTGATTTGTAATGTTTTAAGCCACTAGGTTTTGGTGTCTTTGGTTATGCAGCAATAGATAACAAACACAAGCTATTACTAGTATTATTAAATGTTGTTCAGGACATTTTCATCAATTCATTGTTGTATTAGTTTATTCATTCAACAAATACTTGTTGAATGCCTACCATATAGAAGGTATAGTTTTAAGCATTCCAGAGGGTACAGCAGTGAACATTAAAAAAATTCTATCCTCATTGAAGTCATGTCTTAGAGGTGGAGACAGAAAATATATAATGTTTAGCAGAGGTAAGTATTATCAGAAAAAACAAAGATGAGTAAGTAGAGAGAGAGAGTGACAGAGTAATGCTTTTTAAAAATATTTTTAAAGGCATATTTTTTGTAGTGCTGTTTTAGATCAGATGTTCAAAAAAGTCATCTCTCAGGCTGTGATATTTCAGAGGAGACAGGGAAAAAAGGAAGAAGCAAGCGATTTTAAAATCTGGAGTAAAACATTGCAGGTAGAGGGAAGACAGAATACAAACAAATAAGGATACCAGAGTGGCTAGAACAGAATGAACAAGTGGTCACAGACAAAGTCTTGACCAGATTAACATAGGGCTTTATTGATTACCTTAATGGATAATCTACATCCAAATTAACACATAAAATTTGTACTTATAAGTTTAAAGGAAAGCCATTAGAAAGTTTTGAGAAAACACCTTATATATCATTACATATTTGAAAATTAAAGCTCTCATCTCTGTGTGAAAAAGAGACTCAGGGTGCAGGAATGAAAGCACAGACCCCTAGTGAGACCTCTGTGATACCACAGGCAAGAGAGAGCAGTAGGTAGGGAGGATGGTAGCTGACTATGCAGGTGGGGATAGTCAATGAAAGAAAGATATTTCTTTCTTTGGGACAGGGTCTCACTCTACTGTCCAGGCTGAAGTGTAGTGGTATAAACACAGTGCACTACAGCATCAAACTCCTGGAATCAAGCGATCCTCCCACCTCAGCCTCCCAAGTAGCTGGGACCAAAGGTGTGTGCCAACATGCCTGGCTACTTTTTGAAATTTTTGTAGAGATGCGTTTCTCATCATCTTGCTCAGGCCAGTCTACAACTCCTGGGCTCAAGAAATCGTCTCTCCTCAGCTCCTCAAAGTTTGGGATTACAGGCATGAGCCAACCTGCCTAGCCAGAATATAGATTCTGAAAAACAGAGAATGATTCTTCACATGTGGAGGCACCAATGCAAATTTAAAAAATATATATATATGTGATATAAATAAATAATGTAACAAAGATGCAGGTGTGATAATTTGAAAATGATACAACTGCTTATATAAACAACTGAAAATTAATGACCACAAAGGTTTAATGAGATACATAATATTTAATTTTATGAATGTAGGTATTGAGGCTAGGAAAATGTAGGAACTTTAAGGTCACATAGGTAATAGATGATTTGGGACTTAAATACAAGTTGACATCAAGAGGATACAATTATTTTCTATTTTACCTCGATTCCAATATTACTATAAATAATGTTTTAGTACTTGTCCTCCAGTCAATAAATTGTGAACTAAAATAATAATCATAAATAAATAAGAAAGACTTTCTATCAACTTTGTCAGAATATTCAAGAGTCTTAACATTGTTTACCATAAAATCTATTATTCTGTGTCTCATGGCCCAACCTAAGTAAATTATTGGAAAAAGAAGCTTTATATATGCAAATATTTGACTCAACATTATTATTATTAATCATATTGAAAGTAAATATGTATTAACACTAGGTTTAAGTAATAATAAAAATAAAACAAAGCTGGAAGTTCTTGATGTTAAACTTACTAAACAATTATGCTGGTGTCATCAATGTACCTGACCATAGCAATCATATCCTAAAACAAACTCATTGTAAATGTCATATCTTTTTAAAATAAAAAATAATTGGCCATTTTGTAAATTCTTAAACTGATATTAATTGTTTTTCTGAAAATGACAACTTGTATTTTATACCTTTTGCTGCCTTTCAACATCAAAGTAGGATTGCTTAGAATTACTAATGGATATTTTATATTTTATTGCTTTTCCTCATTAGCCTCATTTTCTGATATTTTATAGCACTATGTATCTAAAACATTAGCATGTATTTATTACCTTTTTAAGAATTTCTATCTTATTATAGCCTACATACCACAATATAATACACATAGTCAATGAGTGGCTCTCAACTTTAGTTATAGTTGGAAATCCTTGAGGAATTTAAAAAATACTGGCATCTAGAGCTCACTCCCAGAAATTCTATGGTCCTGGCATTGGAATGTTAGAAAGACTGTTCAAGTCAATATGATGTATCTTCAGACTTGAACTACTATGATAAATTATATAAATGGCTTATTCATGTTTACCTTGACAGTTATTTAATATTATAATATTTTATAATCAGAAAGACACAATTTAATGTTTCCAAGCTTCAAAAATACTTCAACAAAAAACTAAAAATTTGATGGTGAAATTCAGGTACTCATTTTCAATATCATCTGAATTATATTGAGCCAGAAGCATATTATCAAATTAATGTTTCTAAAATTCATCCAAGTATTCTTTAAAGAAAATGATTGTTTAATGGAGAAATAAAAAATACATAATACATTACAAACATAACATTATTTTTAAGGATAAATAAAATGCTATCAATTTTATATAAATGTAGTCAGGTGGATAAAATAACTTATTTTAACAATAGTTCCATTTTCAGTTTTTGAGAAAATATGAAACTTAAAGAAAGAAAATAAAACATAAAGCCTATAATTGTTTCAGAATGTAATGGCTTTAGAGAGAAATCTCTAAAATTATCTTCGAAAGTGGAAATAAAATAAAAAATAATCAGTGATAATGCTATGAAGATGCATGTTGTAGACTACATGCCATAAGAGAATTTCATTGCACTCAGAAATTTTTTCACTCTTATCCATTCTGCGCCAAATGTGTCAGTATTATTCATATTTAAGAGGAACTACACAGTGCCTCTTCTGGGGGAAGATAAAGGTAGACCAGATAAAAGTTTACAATCTCATTCTTCCCCCATGGTGACAGGGGACTGAGAAGAGATGATATTATTGGAGTCTCTCACCCAAAGTTTTGGAAATTTCCAAAGCAGTAAAGCAAGAATCTCTGAGGGTTCCCCAGAAATCCAAATATGATGAGATCTGAATTGCTGCAAAAATTTAGAGCCAAACACAGACATTTTTTAACTGAAAATTGGGTCTAGTTTTCTCAGAGTCAGTAAGACAAAAGCAACTAGTGGATGAGAAGGCAGAGAATATTTGACCAACATAGTAAACAAAATTGAGGTGAGAAACATTCTACCATTATACATACGGAGAGATGCTAAATTATAATATTAAAATAAAACAATAAACAATACAACGTGGGAACAAGAAATGGAGAAATGGAAATTCTGAAGCATCAGAAAATAAACATGCACACACACAAACAAACACACACTCAAGATTATGAGTAAGGTTAAAAGAAAAGTCCTGTATTTATTTCCATACTGGCTATAAGGGAATGTTTAATTTTTGAAAACTCACCACTCTGCTCATTTCTCATACATCTACTTTTCTTTATTCATGTCAACTTCAATAAATAAGTTTTAAGTGTTATTCTCTCCGGGTAATTCTAACATTTAATCAAGGGAAAAATATTTCCCGAGGGGCATCAGATTCAAATATACATATATAAGTTGGGATTTTAAGGCCCTCATAGGAAAAATAATTGAGCACCTTTTTTGCATACAGTAGTATTAGAACTACTTTTCTATATAAACCTGAAAAACTGAAGGATTCTCCTCTCCTAGACATAGCACTATAATTATTAGGTCTACCAACCTAGAAACTTGGTGGCAAGTACATTGGCTACCTGCCTGGAATTATAAGTAGATGAGAAATGAAAAATCAACACCTCTATCACTTGTGAGTGCAGATCCAGATTTTTACAGCCTAAGAAGAAACCAATATAAAAAATGAGCCTTGAATCCGCAAAACCTGTATAATCCATGTAGAGACAATTGTGAAACTATGCCATGTGGAAGTTTCTACGACTCGTAGCTTTCTGAGTTGGTTTTCCATTTTCGGGGGTTTCAGAAAAAACCCTGAAACTAAGGAAAGATCACTAAAATATATAAGCCACATAGAGAAATAAACTACGAGGAAATATTATGCCCAGTGAGAAAAAGGCAATATTGAATCCTAAGATATAAGACAGTATTCAAGTATCTTTAAAATACATATGTTTACAATGTTTGCTGAGTGGGGAAAAAAAGCAGCAAGGGAAAAACAAGATATTATGAGAGAAAACAAAGTATGAAAAATAATTAAATATAAATTCTGTAAATAAGAAATAATGGTCATAGAAATTAATAATAAATAGGTTAAACAATAGTCAAGAGGAAATTGATGAGTTGGAAAACATTTGAGGGAATCATTTATAATAGAGCTCACAGAGATATTCAGATGAACGTATGAAAAAGAAATGAAGAAGTATGAAGGCTAGCTTGAAAGGCTAGCTTGAGAATATCTAATTTATGCCTTTCTGGAGCATCAGAAGAAAAACAATACAGGGAGTAGGAGAGTCAATATTTAAAGGAAAAATTGCTAAGAATATCCCAGGAGTGAAGGAAAGTATGAATTCTAAGCCTGAATGAAAATACTGAGTCCCTAGTAAACGTTTATGTCTATACAACTACATAAATGTATATACTTCTATCAAATATTAGTCATAAATGTAAAAAATTCAAAGACAAAAAATATTAAACATAGCATGGTGAGTAGATTCTTTAGTACAAAATGATGATAAATAGCTGAATTAATATTAGAAATAACAGACTCAGTAGCAAGTTGAATAATATAGTTAACTCATTAGAAAATATATCTCCCAAGCCAGACAGGTACACTGGCTTAACTATCTTTGAAGTGCGATTGTACAATAAAAATGCCTTCAGATTATAAAAACCCAAGTGAGTTTACTACTTCTATATCCTGAGTGAAGGAAAAATATATACTACATAATTAGAATGAAACCAAGCTCAATCAGAGTGTAGTGAAGCAAGGGGCAATCATTATATCATGGTGGTAACAGTAAATATTGACTGTAACATCCTTAGGCAGAGCAGAAAGAAAATTCTGCATAACTAGATCATGTATGTTAGAATAGGAGGCATTTAGAAGTAAATTTTATTGTTTGAAGTTAACTGCCTTAATGAGAAGGAGGATAAAGTTCATCATTAACTTTACATTTTCTTAGAAAAATGTAAATGTATGTATGTGTGGTAGTTGATTTCCTTAAAAGTTCTATTACCCAATCACAGCCAGGATTCTTATAGGAAGTAGCTTCTGCTAATTCAACACAATTGTACTTATCTTTGGAATGCAGTAGAGAGACAGAAACCATTTTTCTGCATGTTCTAACGGAAAACAGAAAACAAAACATGACAATAGTCAGATTAACTAAAAATATGTCAGTAATCTTAATACAAGTAAATAGATTATGATATTAACATGCTAAAAATTAAGTTTGGCTTTAAAAATCCCAGCAATATTTAGTGGGCTCTTTGAAAAAGCTCAAGTTGAAATACAAGAAATCAATAAAAAATAAGATAGAAGAAGATAAGATCTAGAACATGTCAGAACACTTATGATAGAAATCCTATTAAATCATGTGATAAATAAAAAAAGGCTTAGTTTCAATATAAATTAAAATTGATGCTAGAGAAAATAGTGTCATTGCATAAAGATTTAAGAATTAGCAGAAGGTTTGTGCTAAAGGAAAAAAAATCTAACAAATGATAAATAATCAAAAGTAGTAATCTGTGTCCCTGTAGCTAAAGAATAGATATATGGAAAAGAAAACAAAAAATATACAATAAAAGAGAATTTTCTCAGAATAATAACAAATATCATTCTATAAGTTAAAACGTACATAGTGTTCCAGGAAAATCGGATACTCAATCAGCCTCAGCTAGTTTATCAAACACATACAGAAATGATTGAAAATTATCTTTAAAAGAATTATTTTTTGAATATGATATGCCTAGGTATAGAGAAACCAGTTTCTATTTTGCCTGTCTCAGAATTCTGATGAGGCCCAGCATACTCTTGATACCTGGGACCACCAAGAACAAACAAGAGTTAAGTATCTTGCTGCTATTCCAGAGGACATAAGGTATAGCAGACAGAAGCTCATGCGGCTTGGTGGCCTTTTGGTGTGGGGGATTGCGGGGAGAGTGTGAATAGGCAAGCACTTTGTTCATTGTACTAAGGAACTCAAAATGATAGGCTTTTTGTCACCATGTGCTTCCAGGATCTCTGTTGCATGAGCAGAGACAGAGGATCTTGCACAATTAAATGCTCTAGGCATAAGTAGTGCAAGTTACTTTTGCTTGAAATTTACTGCCGATAGCCACGTGGTCACACCTTACTTCCAGAGGCTAGGAAGTACAGTTTTCCCACAGTCTAAGAATGAAAGAGAATTAACCACAGTAATGCCTAACACTCATACCATGGATGACTGGATAATTTTAAAAGAATGAAATATGCCAGTTATCAACTTTTTGTATAAATATTCTGTTCTCATTTATGTTAAAACACATTAATACAAACAATATATGTATATTTTTAAATGAAGAATCGTTGAACTTCTAGGTATATTGGGATAGTTCAGTTATTAAAAAGAAGAGAAATTGGGAAAGCCTCTTTAAAGCCACATAATAACATCTTTTGAAAAATCAATGGCTATAAGGCTGAGGAAGTTCAGGTAAGTCAACTTTTAATTATGTTTAACCTTTTTCTGGTCTTAGAATACGTATCCCGTGGCATTCAGGAGCAACAATGAAGATATAGAAAGCAATCATAAGGAATAAATATGTTATTGTATAAGATACAGTAATATTGTATTGAAATGAGTCTTCATTAGACTTGTTAAAGTGTTCTTGAATTTTCACTCTTTTTCAACAATAATCATTTAAAATAAAAATACAACTGAGTTGAACTAAGACATTACCGTGTCACTGAGCCACCATTTCATCCCCACACTGTCCATGTCTAGGAATGTTTATTATGTGAGACAAATAAGCAATTTAATTGTTTAAACCACTGTTGATCTTTTGTTACTTCCAGCTGAACACCTAACTCACTGTTTTGTGTATGTCGAATGAATATGTCAAATAAATAAACTTAGGAAATGTAGTATTACTTAGTAAATAAAATTTATTTGTCAAATACACAATTTCATTTCATGACTTCATGGAAAAAAGGAAATAAAGGTCATTTTGCTAAGAACTGAGAACACTGATCCACTATTTCTAAAGTTGAGCTAGCTTTCTTACAAATTACTTGCCAACTGAGGTCCAAATATGCCTCCTGCTCTTTAGAAGTCATTAATCTGGTGACCTGAGCACAAAAGTTCTAACTGAAATGTTTAATTCAGTGACATGCTATCAGTGTGACAGAGGTAGACAACTTTGTACAAATTAAGTTTTAAAGTGTAGGACCACCAACTTTTCTCTAACCAGAGATGTTTTTGATTAGGGGCAAATTATTGTTTTGTGAATGTATGACAGCTCAGATTTTAGGAAAATGCACCAGGCCCACCTAATTTAAACTTTTATAAATAGCATGCTCTTAGTTGTAAATCCATGGGAGCTAGAATAAAATGATATGATACAAAGTTAGAAAATTGACAGTGGTTTCAAATTTGGAAATTAAAAATAATAGCCAATGATAAGTGCATATTAATATTTGTGAAATATCACAGTTAAAACTGTACTATTTAGTCTTCCCTATTCTAGACAGTCTCCTATCTAAACAGTTAAAGCTTTTGTAACCAGTCTTATAACTACTTTGCCTAAAAATTTAATTCATATCACCCCTTCTGGATTTGGAAAACCAAACAAAGAATTTTGTTTCATAAAGCAATTGCCATATACATAGTATCTATGTCTGAGGTGCAAAGAGCAAGCAGACAAAAAAGTAATATTTTTTTCTTATAATACTTCCTTACTGTGCATATTTTAATGTTTAGTTCACTGCTTTTTTTTTTTTCTGGAAGTAGAGTAGAACTCGTGTCAACATAGTAGCAATACGTACTATGTAGTCTACGAAAAGATTTTGATTTACAGTTATTGCAAAAGGAGGGAGACAGAAGTCCAGGAGTAAGGAACAAAGATGAAAATGAACATGCAATACGAAGTCTTTGGAAAGAGTTTACACATAAGAAGCCACAAGAATTAAATAAATAATAAATGAAAGTCAAACTCCCTATGAAATATTTTTGGACTCTCAGTAGGCTAACAACAGATCAAAAAAAGCTTTCTTTCATCACCACCCTTCAGTTTAATTGTTGGTATAGAACTGCTATTTGGGTAGCTGCTTCATTCCTAAGTCATTTGCACTATTCTACTAGAAGGAATGCTTAAAAATTTGTTTCTTTTATGACCTTTAACAACCATTATCTAGTTCTCAAAATTAATTATTTATAGCAATGAAAGTTGGGATTCCCAAGCAAATGAAACATTTATTTGTGACCTGGCTGGCATGCAAACATTAACCTTTAACTATATCCCATCTATTCTGATTCGTCTGTTGGCACAGTGACAGAAGTTATTATAGGAAGTTCAATACCTCATGCTTAAATTTTGTAAATTAAAGAGTCCTGAAATTGCGACGCAATCTTCCAAAACATATGTTACTTTCTGGGGATATTCTGGGTATTTTAAGAATCTACTTCCATACTTTGTGTTCTGACCTATTAATGAACAAAAATATTCTCATGACATTTTTATTGTACTTACAAATGACAGAAAGCTGTAGCATTGATAAGCAAAATACATGATTTCATTAAAGACTTGAAAAGTACACACAGAAATGGTTTGAAAGGTCTTGTCATCTTACAAACTGATTTTACAAGGAAATGTGGATGCTCAATTAGGGAATATGGTTTTTCCCATAGCCTTGTGGATTTCAGCATCGTAGATAGAAGAACATAAGCATAAATGATGTTTGATCCTTTTTGTGTGTAAAAGAAGGTAGAAACTGGGAAAAAATTAAGAGTTGAAACATGATACAAGTGGTATAATACAAATGTATTAAGAGGGTGTACGAATTTCTTTATACTCAATTTTTACATATGACAAAATAGTGAATGCACTTACGTTAAGGATCAAGGGAAGAAAAAGAAAGATGGATAAAGCACTTACTAGTGTACAAAAGAAAAAAGGGAGTGGAAAAATTTTAATATTGAACAACAAAAGAAGAAATTAGAAGCATGAAAGATTATGTGCTCAGTTACTAGCATCAAAATGCCCACAAAATGGTTCATAAGTTAATAATAAGAAAAATACTGTTATATTTAGAACCATTGTTTCTCTATTGTGATGTTCCACAGAAATTTAATAACTTGTTATTAATCTTACAAGCATCTGCCAGGTACTCTATTTAAGGTATCTAATTTTTAATATTCTTTTGAATTTATTATCTTATTTGTGGCCTTTAGTACTTGACAGCTATGAATAAAATTAAATTACAACTCTACCTTTTGAAAAGTTTAGTGTATGTGTTGGTTATTAAACTGTTTCATAGTCTTCAAAATACTATACCTACTTGTCTGATGTTCAATCAAATTTACTCTGCACCCAATGTTTCATTGTGGAAAATAAACTTCAGGAAAGTAAGTTTATTCAGAATAGCGTGTATTTCCACTGCTCCTTGGGCACATACCTACTTTTGAAGATGACAGAAATATGTCACCAATGTCTCTACTTACATAACTAGTTGCAAGTGTAGTTATGCACAAATTAAAGGATAGAAAATATATGATAAAAATAATTAGGCCAGATTACATACACAAACAAAATAGTAAGATTGTTTGGATTACACACACAGGGCTAAGCTTTCAGCTCACTACTTGGATGGCATAGGGCAAGTTATTTACGTACTTCGGGCCCGTTTTCTCATCTATAAAATGGGAGAAATGTTGCTGAAGATTATTATTTGAAAAGTGTTCTGGACAATAACTGACACACAGTAATAAATTGTCAAATAAACTAATTGAAAATTGCCATAATTTTGAAAAGATTTTAGTGGTATGAAACTGCAATATTTTATAGTACATAATATAGGATAATCAATAATATGTGATATGACATAACATATAATGATCATATATTCACATATACAATTACTAGTTGAATTACACAATTTACTAGGCTTCCCAAAATACGTTCATACCTCAATGAATATACCATTTCCAGTTTTCGCAATTTTTTTCTTATTTTATCTCATCATACAAATTCCAATAATTTTATAATATTTATTGTAAATGGTACTTTAAAATGCTTCTCTGATTTATTCCTCCTTTCAGGTATCTCCTTCTACTTGCTTTTAAACATGCTATGTTTATATTTGGCACATAGTATTATAGTTTTCATATTTATTATTTGATTTATTTTTATTTGTACACCATGACTTCTTTAAAGATATGGACCCTATCTTAATATATGTTTTTAAAATTCTATTGTTCAATAAATATCCCCCTTTTATATTGTAAATTGTTAAAGAACTGATGAATGATTAATACATAATATTTACTCTTTTACTACCTACGTAAGCCCTAAGTCCAGAGCAGTATTTCTTAAATATACATTGTATTAAGAAAGAAAGGAAAACTATATTTCATTTTACCTGATTCCTATTGCATTGCCCAGGGGAGTAATTACCCATGGAAAAATGAGTGAATCTCTATGGCTATTCACTTTGCAGCACACTGAGTAGATCTTCTGGTGAAGCAGCAGCTGGATTGTGGGTCAAGCTCAGCTGTATAGAACATCTGGCCTTCTAACTTTCAGTTTGGGGCAGGAATTTAAACTAGAATTTGTTTTCTCCACCTATGGCATTATAACATATACACATGGACTCTGCTTATCAGTAAACGTGCTACTTGTTATATTTCACTTTCTGCTACTCTGGAGCTGAAATTTGCAAACTCTTTTTTACCACAACCCACAGAAAAAAAAATATGTATTATAACTATGAAAAACACCACACATGCACACACATACACACACATAATTTAAGCACAAGTATAGGAAATAAAATTAATTTTGCAACCTGTGATGTACTTTGATTTTTTTTTATTATACTTTAAGTTTTAGGGTACATGCGCACAACGTGCAGGTTAGTTACATATAGTCTCGTTTTATCTACTTCTCTTTCATATTCTTTTCTATTTTATCTCATTTTATTTTTGAAGTTGTTTGTTCTGATTGAAACAGAATGCATCTGGTGCGCTGCAAAACTTTCCTTGAAGGATGACATCCTATATCAGGAATATCACACAACATTCCTTCCCCTCTTCTGCCCAAGTGAAAATTTTATATGCTTAATAGTCTGTGTTCTTAATCAAATCATCTATAACACACCCTCAAATTTTTAATAAAATCTCTTCGACCATTTCATATAGTGCTCAAACTCACCGAAAAGCATGAGGTTAAATTGAAATAGTTACAATAACAGATTTTTTTTTAGAACAGGCTCTCTCTTAACTTCCGAAGCCTGGTATAAGAGCTTTATGTTTACATAACGCACATTTGAATGTCTTCATTATTTTATATGTTGCTTTTTACTCATATGTTTTGTAGAAACTCATTAAGCTGGAATTGAGTTATCTTCCTAAATTTTACTATATAGGAAATTATCCTTTTCCATTTTAACAAGAAAGGTGCTGCAATTGTTCTTTACACAAAAGTGAAGGGGATTGAACATCCCTACCTCTGTCTCCAGCTAGGCTGCTATATCAAACAAAAGTCTTTCTCATTATGATGAATGCAAAAAACCTGGTTGTCCCTAAGAAGCTAACCACTGGAGGGTAAATAGCTAAAGCTCCTTTTTAAGAAAATATAATTTCTCCACAGGAGAACAATGGGACAGGGAAGTTGCTGGGCAGCAGCTGCAGTTCTGTCCCCAATTTGTCCCAGGCTGAGCTTAATTTGATGCTCTGCCTCCCATGGAGGGCATAGATATAGAAGCTAGCTTAGCCAGTGCCTTTAACTTCTAATGCCCATGGCAGGAATTGGTTTTCCCTCCACAAATGAGCATTCAACCTCTATTTAGTTAATTTCACAGTGACTTGCATTTTCTGTATTAGGAAGAATAAAAAAAAATAGTTACACAAATAATTTAAATCCCACATTATATTAATTACGATTGTATGCATTCAAAATTACTAATATTATGAAAGCTATGATTTAAAGCAATTTTCCTAAAATGTTTCAAGTTGCTATGATTCTGGAGTAACAGACACACACAAAATAATTACACAGTGTAAGTGTTCCCTTTTTGTAATACACTATTTGCCCATATAAAAGCATCAAAACCAATGCATTGATTTTTTTACTTAGTATCATACAGAATAACAGTTATAATAAAAGTTAGTAAGAGCTGCAAGCACAGAGAAAATTAGGCCACCAAATGTGACATATTTAACTAGTGAGGTCAGTATTTTATACATTTATGAGTTTAATTACTATAAGTTGTTATTAAAAGCCTTTGCAAAAATACTCCTTTCATTTTCTGTAGTTAACATTTCAGCAGATAGAAGTTTATTTGTGATAATAATGTACTTACAAAAAGGCTGACAGCTACCTATGTTCAAAAATTATTTCAGACTCTTTAAGCTTAAGAAATTCCAACTTGTGATGCTAATTATCTATATGACAGCTCTTTTTTCTAAATGAATATGGAAGTAGCTAAATTTATTTGTACATTAATAAATTTCAATAACTTCTAAAAAGATTGTATCTTATCCTCACTTAATAATTACCCAGAGCAATATTTGACAACTTTATATACAATGAATGGCATAAACCCTAGCTCGACATATATCTCTTTGTCATTAGCTAAAATAAATATAACTCTTAGGATAAACCAGGTAAGTATGCCCTGTTATCTGAGCAAAGCAAAGAAGCAGTGACCTACTTTCCTTTCACATTTTGCCTACCAGCAGTATTAAATCAAATGGAACACATTAAAACCATCACGAAAGGCAGACAATAGTTTCCCTCTGATTGCCTGCGTCAGCCTGGTAGCAGTGTGAAAGTTACAAAAGTCATTTGTATCAACTCATTACCATGTCACCTCATTTCATGCCCCTGCTGGATAAGTGGCAATAAGCCCCGTGTTAGCGTATTCCACATTGTCACCATTAGAACAAATCCTAATAGCACCCAGCTGTCGAAGATTACCCCAGACAGTTACTGAGATTTAGGAGGGGCAGCTTGCTACTGATTTAGGACATATTCTTTCGAATGCCCTATCATTTATTCTAGAATGGAGAAATAAAGCTAATTTTATGAAGAGTACTCATGAATTATTTTCTTCATGTCAGATACTATAATGCTCCCAACAGAGTGTTCTTCTTGAACTTTCATTCAAGGTAATGATGTTGTTGCATCTTACTCAGGCACTTAAAATGCAGTTTAATGCCACAACCACTGCCAAAGCCCCCGTGTGAATTCTTAGGACATTAAATTAACTAAAAAACTGAACAGTAAAATGAAGAGCTTTAATGTATTATAACTTTTCTTTCTTCTTTCAGGATGACAAAGAACAAAGAATTAGCCCTCTGAAATGTTAAGGAAACTGGTTTATTCTAGTAATTCAGTGGTCTGAGAGAGGCGCATGAGATAGAAACAATTACAGAAGTGCATTTTCATAGTTCCTTCATGACATTTCTAAGAACTGATCTTCTAGAATAAGACTTTCAGCACTCTCTGCAATCTGCCCATTGTACAGAGAGTTTGTGGCAAGAATAACTACTGTTTTAAGATATATTTTTATAGCACAGCATTCATTTTACTGTGTTAATGATTATAGATCTTATAATTTATCCCATTTTCCATATATAAGTTTTACATTCATTTATTAAGTTGGAGAGAGAAAACTAAATAAAACAATATCCTTAGGTAATTAAACTTGACTTCAAGTTTACCTTCTGCTAAATCACTACTCATGTAATACATAAGCACACAAATAGTCTATCTGCTTGTGTAGCGTGTAGAACACTAAAACTGAAGTGAGCCATTATGTAACATAAAAATTTACTGTAACTTTCTTTTGCACACCAAAATATTACCTATAATGATCTGCCTTTTTAAGATGTTTATAATGGCAATGGTTAGGGTTGTTCTTTAATCAATACAAAAACTTCAGGAAGCTGAGGAAATGAGGAGTAGAGGGAGAAGGAGAGATTAAGTCACTTTTGTACATGTGAAAAATTATGATAAAGATAAGATTTAACTCACAGAGTCCTTGTGATAATTACATTACACAATAAAATATTATTAAAAATGAGCTTGTATAGGAATATTGTATAAAAATGTTATACAATCTTAACTTTTGAATTGAAGCAAATATGCATTTAATTACTAACTTATGATTAAATCACTTCTCATTTCTATTTGTGCTTATATATTTGCAAAGCAAGCTGTCTTTGATTAATTGTAATGCCAAATTTTGCAAAACACCCAGTTTGGGCTTTTGGGTTTTTGCTTTTCAGGGAACTAAATGTTTCCATAGCATTCAAATAATTGATGACCTTAATTTTATATAGGCATATTTGCTTTTTATCAAAGATAAGGGGCCAAGCTGGTACATGAATATAAGGACCAAAGTTTAAGTTACAGCAACAAACTTCAGGTTTGCTGTAGAGGTACATTTTAAAAATTAGCAAAAATGGAGAGGTAGGACATTGAGAATATTTTCTGATAAATATATAATTACATAAGAAAAACACTTTCTATTAACATATTTATTTTTTCAACCATTTAATAAAAAGTATAATACATACCAGCTATGTGTTAAGTATAGACAATGAGGATCTAGGAGTTCTGGAACTTTATTGAGATCCCTTTCCCCACCATGTATTTACAAATGAACCTGTCTTCTGAAAATTAAACTATGAAAATCGTGATCAGCATAGATCACATTAAAAGCAGTCAAAATCTTCTCAAAATTGACTTTGATTTCAAGTCAGAGTAAGTTTTGTGGCAAAGGTAAAACTCCCATATTTTGAGTTCTTTTTTTTTTTTTTTTTTTTTTTTTTTTGAGATGGAGTCTCGCTCTGTCGCCCAGGCTGGAGTGCAGTGGCACAATCTCGGCTCACTGCAAGCTCTGCCTCCCGGGTTCACCCCATTCTCCTGCCTCAGCCTCCCAGAGTTCATATTTATAAGCTGACAGTTAAAATTTGATTTCTACTACCTATAATTTACCTGTAGATAAATCATTTACTTTCCAGAGAATTTGTCTTTAAATCTCTTTGGAGTTATAGTCCAAACTGAAAATTAATAAAGTATCATTTATATCTATATGGGTGATAATGATCTGTCTCTATTCTAAAAAGAATAATCCAGCATTAGTGGATAGACTAATCAGATTCCTAGCATGGAGATATTTATACTATTGATAAATTTAACAACTGAATCAGACCCTCTCAAAGTTCTTGATAAACAGAGTATTAACCTCTGTAGTGAAACCCAGATTTTGCAATATCTGTGAATGTGTGTGTATCCAAAGATGCACACCATCTAAAATGTTCACCATACATTGTTAAGTTTCTCCACTGTATGGTAGCTCCTCCTACCATTGTTAGATTTTTATATTATTTTCCTTTTGTTAATTCAACAAAAATTTGTTATTATACCATTTTGTAATAAGCATTAAAAAATAAATGGAGAAATACAATGTGTACATTTTCTTAAAAGTGCATATGCATATATGCAAAATAATTATGTATCAAGATATTTATTTTGAGAAGCATTAAAAATTATTGAAGTCATAAAAACTATTTTTCAATAAAAAAAATTGGGAAATTAAAGGCAGCAGTCGTTAAGTGTCTTTAAAAATATTGTTATTACTACTAGTAAACATTTTCAAAATTCTCTAAAAGCTTGCTGTCTGGAGCTATGAAAATCACAAATATGGTTACTTCTAGTGCCATCTGGCACTAAATACCTGCTAAATCCTTGAAGTATCATCTATATACCAATAGAACCCTAATACAAGATCCAGAGTCTTTCTGTGAAAAAAAAAAAAAAAAAAAGAGGCGGGAGGGATTTATTTTGTTGATGATTTATATATGAAAAAATATAAATTATTTTTGCAGTGAACTTTTAGATTTAGTGATTTCTATTAAGTATGTATAACTTATGATTCATCTCGAAGAATACCCATTAAGAGCCCAGAGCTTTTCTATCTTTATTTCTTTTTTTGCAACTAACATACAAAAGAGAAATTGAGGCTCAACCACAATCCCATCTTTTTGTCACATGATGAAATGTAAAATATATATTAATCATGGTCTGATGACTATGTCAGGAATAAGCATGTCAGTTTCTATGTAATTTAAAGTAGAGTCTGCAGCCTTAGCATAGATTTACTGTCAGAAGACGGTTTCTTAGTATTCTCAGCTATATTTATATCCAAAGTTACAGGTTTTCTTGTAGACTTCAATATATACACAGCGTTCACAAAAGGTTTTCTCATGCATGCATTCTGTCATAAATATTACAAACAAATTTAATGAGAATTCACATTGCTGCCGAGCTTAGAAAAGGACAATTTTAAAACCGTATTTTGCAACTGGTATCTCTACCTGCAAAAATAGAAGGTCAAATAACTATCTGTCAACAATGAATTGTTTTATGATTAGATAGTTTTAAAGTTATTCCAAAGCTAGAAATACACATAGTTGTGAGAAAACAAGTCGTATAAGGAGTAGTATAGGGTTGTAATTATGTAAACTCATACTGTGGCTATAAGAGAAAAATATCAATTAGTTGGGAAGCCTGACTTTTCACTTTGTATGCAGATCGGTTGTCAAGGATGCAGGTTCATATAAGAAAGGAATTCCTTTTTCAAATACTCACTTTTGAGGAAATTGCCTTTATCACTTTAGAAAGCCGGGCCTCAATTCCATTTTAGCAACTTTATTATGTGATAGGCATGAAGGAAAAGTTTAAGAGGTGACACTCAACATAGATAATCTATTGCTTGACATGCTAAAAATATATGTTATATTCTAAAACATTTGTTAAAATTAGAATCTTAACTTTATCTTCTCTAAGGCATCTCGTCCAATATCAGAAGCATATACTTCACCATTTATTTGTTCTTCTTTACCCTCTTTAGACTTTAAATGCCAAAAAATAATTTTACATTTAATAGATCAAGCAAAATTGGTAGAAGTAAGCACCAGCAGTATACTAAATATTCATTAAAAATGAATTATATAAATCGCTTTGAGTTGTGGTCATGAATAAAGTAGATGATTCAAAAATATGTAAGAAGTAAAATTAGAAAGAAAGAATGTTTGGGATATGTAAGGAGTAAAATCAGAAAGAATGTTTGGAATGAAGGAAGTATTTCACTGAGGAATTTTGTAAAATTCCTTAGTTCTATTAAGAGATCATTTAAAGTGAGAACAGAAATATAAGGTTTAACAAAAAAGAGTCATTAATATTCTTTCAGTAGAGCTGTGCTCTTAGAGGGACAAGGGCAGAATACATATAAATCTATGTGGACTGAAGATGGAATTTGTGATTGTGAAAATCAGAATGTGTGATGAAAACTGTTTTGAGAATGTTTTGTAATGGAATATACATTATATATACATATGTCTTCCATATATTATATATATTCCATATTCTATATATTCCTTATATGTATATATTGTCATGTATATGTAAGATATATTTATATATACATATGTATATAGTCATTGGAAAAAATATGAAATTTGATACCAGGTTTTATGTTGTCAATGTTTGGCTTTCTATTTTTAGGTTTCTTCTTTTAATAGGAAAACATTTTAGCTGTTTGCTTTAGCTATTTATTGCTACATAAGAAGCCACCTCAAAATAAAGTGTATCAAAACAGCAATGATTTGTTACTTTTCATGTGTCTGTGGGTCTATAAACTGGACAAGATTTGGCTGAGTAATTTATGTGCTCCACATGATAAATCAGTGGAGTCATTCACAGTTATAATCTGTTGCTTATTGGGCCTAGCTGAAAGGTCCCAGAAGGTTTTACTTCATGAACCTGGTTTGTCAGTACTCCTCCTCTTGACTTCTGGCTTATCATAGGATTTAACTCTGATTTCCTTATGGTTTAACAGCTGGATTCCAAGAAGGAGATTTCAAAAAGAAACAGTTCAAATGTGCAAGTGCTTACCAAACCATCTGCTTGTCTCATGCTTGCTAATGGACCATTGACCAAAACAAATTACTTGTTTAAGCCCAAAGCCAATGAGAGAAGACTAGAAAAGAGTTTGGCTATCCTATTCGGAGGCATGATTCATTGGTAGAGTGCTAACATTACAGTCAGCCACAGCGTTTAAAAATCAATACAAATGGGTCAGGCGCGGTGTCTCACGCCTGTAATCCCAGCACTTTGGGAGGCCAAGGCAGGTGGATCACGAGGTCAGGAGATCAAGACCATCCTGGCCAACATGCTGAAACCCCGTCTCTACTAAAAACACAAAAATTAGCTGGGTGTGGTGGCACGTGCCTGTATTCCCAGCTACTTGGGAGGCTGAGGCAGGAGAATTGCTTGAACCCGGGAGGCAGAGGTTGCAGTGAGCCGAGATCACGCCACTGCTTTCCAGCCTGGTGACAGAGCAAGACTCGGTCTCAAAAAAAAAAAAAAAAAAAGAAAGAAAGAAAGAAAGAAAAGGAAAAATAGTCAATACAAATGAACCAATTGAGAGATTGAATATCTGAGAGAGAGGTTTCAATTTTTCAACATTTCACCGAATGTGTGAAGATCTGGGTAGATTTGATTTAGAGCTTCTTTGTGGTATATCAGAAAGGAAGAGAGTGAAGATAGATGCAGATATATAAGTAGGTTTGTATCTTTAATCCTAGAAGACGTTTTTCTTAGATGGCTCTAATTTTTTTTTTATCCAAAGCAAGAAACAGAATTGTCAGTTATGTATGATGGAGAAGAAAAGGGGCTGGACTTTTTAGGAGAAGAAAAAGGGCTTAAAATGGTGACAAAAATTCAGAGAGGGAGTAGGAGTGAGAAATGTATTTGAATTATCAGAGAATATTGCAGGATTATTAGGGTTTCATGATAATAAATTTTAGCAGAGACTGTCAGCCTTTTTGTATCACACAGTGTAATTTGCTAACAATTTTGCTAATGATGAGCTAAAAATAAAGCTAAAATTGAAGAAGTTGTTGATAATATAGCATCTCTATTGTTAAACCTTTATGACTTTGTGAGACGATATCTCCACTTTATTGAAGCACTGTGAATTCCAAATTCTCATGGATTGCCAAAAGTTGAATGCCTGGCAAGAGGAAAAAGTCACTCATTGCTCTTTACATCACAACTATTTCCCAGAAATTCAGTGAAGAAATTTGCTGAATAGAACTCCTATTTGCTTTACTGAATAGAAGCTGTGTAGCCTGGTGAATAAGAGTGAAATTCCCAGAAGTGATCATGGTAGTAGGGTAGCAATGTTTGGATTTTAATGGTGGCTTCAAATTTACTAATTACTTAACTTTGGAAAAACAGTGTAATCTCCATATCTCCTTTTTTCTTTGTCCCTTCATCCATCTCTCTCTCTCTCTCTCTCACTGTCTCTTGCACTGGGACCATCCGCCATTTGATGTTTTCTCAGAGAAGAAATATCTCTTCATCTCTTGAATCAGAATTGTTAGAGTATGCAATGCAAGGATTTAATTTAATAAGATAATACTGTAAGGTGCTTAGCTTAGTGCCTGACACATACTACACCTTCAGTAAATGATAGATACATTGTGGTGATTGTTAGTAAGTTTCCAAGTTTAGTACCAATCAAAGTATATTTATCATTTTAAGAAGAATAAAATGCTAGAGACTACAAAATAATAACTGTCAATATTTCTACCTGGAGCAATGATCATTTTCCTATAATCATTTATAAAGCACCTGTGATGTATCAGTTAGCCTACTAAGTATTAGAAGCTGCTTATTAAATTAATGAAATGAGACATTCCTATATGATATGTTTTCAAGTTTATGTTGCTGGTTTGCCTTTTCCTGCCTTCCACTGTATTCAGGAATTCAAAATTGATTTTATATAACTGAAGCAGAAAAATTATTAGTAACGTATGTAAGTAAATCTGGCAAATAATTTTCCATTCAGGCAGGCACAAATGGAAAACTGATCCACAAGTAATCAGTCCCTTCATTCCAGAGCCTAGTAAAAACCATAGCCAACAAGAAAAAATAATTAGAGACGCTAAAATCCTCCAAGGCATTACAAAATGAAATCTCAGTTAATTTGAAATTATTATTAATTTTCAATTATCTACAAAATCCTTGCATCCTTTGCAGTGTGTGTGTGTGTGTGTGTGTGTCTGTGTGTGTGTGTGTGCGAATAAACCATATCTAATGGAAATCTTGATTGACTACTTAGTAGATGTTTGATATGACATATGCATATCCATATTGCATATGCTGACTACACATTACTATGAAATTTTAAGCATATTTTAATTATGATAATAAAGAAACATTATTCTTTCATTTACGATGTTTTGTTTTTTATCCGTTTTGTTTTTACCTGATTGCCTGTGATAGAGAAAAGCTAGCTCTATACACAGAGAATGTGTAATTTAATTCAGGGCTTGGTTTGGGGAGTTAAATGTGAGAGAGCTGGCTAAGGAATTAGAAAGAACAGCAAGCTCAATGGTTAGGAGAGAGGAAATCATAGAATATATTCACGTTTTATGCCTCAGGCATAGATAACAGTGTGTCTGAAAGCCATTAATTCAAAATTAGACTTTAGAGGTTAGCAGTAACTGCATGTATGTATCTTATACTTAATTTGGATCACTTAGATATGCATCCTTATAAATCAGCATTTGTAATACAGAACCTAAATAAATAGCCATTACAATTTATTTTAGAGGAAATTATGGCTAATCAGTCATAATTCTCTGTGGCAAAATTCTGACTTGAGCAGATTTATGCTAGGGAACTGTGGTTTGTCATAACCATTGAATTATATTCACAAGGAAATCCAAATTAATATTTAATTATGTAGTTTCTACAGTTGTTAAGAAAAGATACAATGATCACACCAGAGCAGTGATAAACATGGAGTAAAACGACCTCTTCTCATAAA
The DNA here is from genome assembly GCF_006542625.1 of Nomascus leucogenys. Classification (NCBI taxonomy): domain Eukaryota; kingdom Metazoa; phylum Chordata; class Mammalia; order Primates; family Hylobatidae; genus Nomascus; species Nomascus leucogenys. Next base: position 21,153,914 of record NC_044387.1, read on the forward strand.
TTGCTTTTTATATTTTCCAAAAATACCAAGGAAAAATATCAAAACTGATTTAACATATATTGCTTAAATAACAATGAAATAAACAACAATGCATCGAAGGTAGTCTATGTTTGTGAAATATACTCTTGAGTGCCAGAGTAATCACCAAGCAACACATTGCTGGAAAGCATCACGGCCTCACACTCCAAGGCAACTGTGAGCTTTCTAGGAGGGTTACATTATGCAATCACTGTGAGCTGCCTTGCTTTGAATCTCAGCTCCACCACATACCAGCTGTTCTACTTTGGGCAAGTTACTTAATCTTGTGAGTCTGAATTTTATTCTTTGCAAATTGAAGAAGATAATGTCACTTTTGTTCACAGACTATGGGAATTTAATAATAAAAATAATAATAAATTTAAAATTAAATTTGTTATATGCAAACTGTGCAGTCTGGCACTACTTCAGGTGTCTTACATATACGATGTTACATAATCTACTGAACAATTACACGAATAAGACATTATTATCAGCATTTCAAGAATGAGAAACTGAAGCCTAGAGGGAATTAGTGAGTCACCCAACACGCAACACATTAGGAACAGTTAGAGATCACCTGGCTGTCCCATTCCCTCTCCCGCAGCCTGATATTTTTCCTTCTGAGATTTTAGTGTCTACTAAATTTCCTTTGCAGCCAATCTTTGGAAATTCGAACGGCTTCCTCATTTATAAATAACTTTAGCATTTCCCCCTTTGCAGAAAAACTCAAGTCTTCCTTCCCAACATGCAAAATAAAGTGAATTATTGTAAGAAACTAAACAATAGAAAATTAAGCCTTAGGTGTATATCATTGGGAAATGGATTCAGCAGTTACTTATTGAGCTCCCACATAGTGGGAATTAAATGTTAAAATCACTTAAACATGGGAAGGATTAATTTTGAAGACTAGGATCACAGAAACTGAAACGCAGGTATCTCCATTTAGAGTATCCTGATTTGTGACCACTATTCTCAGGGAGAGTGTGGGAAGCAAGTAGTTGGCCAGGAATAAAGATAATTCAGTGGCATGTCTCTGATTCATAAAGTGAGCATGCAGATAAAAGTAAGCATTCGCATATTATTTAGTATTTTTTGGTTACTTTCAGATAAATAGCTGAGGTCAGTGCCTTTTATAAGTCGTTGGTTCTACATTTGACATCAGAGATCCTAGGTTTTACAGTCTCTGTCCTGCATCAAACATATTCTCCAGTTTACATTCAACCCAGACTCCACAACTTATGACTTGAACACACTGTTTAATACCTTTAAGCCTTATTTTGGCAACATAATAGATGGTGATGATAATATTTAAATTACAAGTTAGCCAAATTTTAATAAAAGATATTTAAAGCACTTCCCATAGTGTCTAATATATAGTAAAATGCTGTAGACACAAGTAATCACTATAATCTATTAAGAAGATGATGGACCAGGACTTAGGAAGCACCAAGACTTAGGAAACCAAATCTTTTGTAGTGGATAGAAGCGTGCCTGTCCTTTCTTCTCTCTTCAAAGGCTACCCACTACAAAAATATCCTTGCCAGGACAGATCAAAATAAAGATCCATCAGTTTTTCTTCTGGAAGATATCAGCAGTATCAAGAATGGTTCCTTATTTGGCATCAAGGTCAATATCATTTTAAGTCAGCATGTAAATCAGAACGTGCAAACTCAAATGCTTTCAGAAGTTAGAAAAGTTACAAGGAAAAGAAGCTCACCTATATGTGGTATAACACAGAAGTTATTTATATTTAAAACATTGTGAAGGACCAGATGCTATAGAAATATTAGCTCATTTAATTTTCAGAATAACTGTAAGAAAGAGGTACTATTATTATTGTTTCTATCTAACAGGAGAGGAAGCTGACACCTAGAGAGGGTAGGTAAGTTGTGCCAGGTCACATTTCTAATAAGTAGTAGAGTCAGGTTTTGAGCTCAGGCCGTTGGGCTCCAGGTTCATTAGTTTTAACGGCAATCTATCTCTGCCTGTATCGCAGTGACTCAGACAATCTAATGAGTCAACATCTGTTAAAATTTACTCCCTACCCTTGCCCTCTTTTATTCTTAACTGCACTTTGGAGAGGAAAACATGCATAAATTCTGAACAAGCCTCATATCAATTCTTGATTTAATTAAATTTAAGCTTTGATGGTGAAAATAATATGCAAAATAAACTTATCTTAAAGGAAAATAACTGGCTGTTTTGAGTTATGTTTGGCTGATGCACGTATGTGTGGTAGGAAGACATTGCAAGTAAGGGAATTTCTAAGGTTTATACAAGTTGGATTTTCTGAATAACATAAAACAAAATGTTCTGTTTACAAAGCCTCCAGGATAGGAGACAGAATGCACTTATTTGAATCGAGCATTTCAGTGGATTACCTTTTCTGTAACAAGTGTGGAATACAGCAGCAAAACCAATTAATACTCAGTCATATTTCTTTTAACTCATCGGTAAAGTATAGAGGAAGAAGAAAGAAATATAGCAAGAAAGGTTTTCAGTCTCAACCAAATTGTGTGGCCTCCATACACCTCATAAGCTCTGCTCCTAGCCAAGCAAATGATCTAATATTAATATCTGTCATACAGAAAGGCAATCTTGTCTTTTAATGATGCCCTTTCTAGCTTTAGAGTTCAATTCTTCCTTCACACATTAAGACAGTGTCAAAAAATTATAATGACTAATGCAAGGTTGAATTTTAGCACTCCTTGTTAAATCCAAGTTTCCGAAGCATGTAGTTTCTTTCTCATTTTATAGCAGCTCCCTTCAGTTACAGAAAAAAAAAATTGTATCCAGGTTTTAGTGGTTGAAAAATTAAACTGATCTGATATTCTCCTTGGAAACATATATTCAATTATATAAAATCTTATTCTTAATATATGACATTGCTTTCTAATAAAAAAATTCAGACGTGTCAGTCGGTCTGAATGATGTGTTACAAAATTCACTTTTCTTTGCTATTTGCAAAATAAAAATCAACTTCATCAGACTGGCTGCTGAAGACAGAAAAATAAAGACATTATCTCATCAAGGACCAGTGTAACTCTTCCCCTCCTTGAAGAGCCTAAAGAGAACACTGAAGGTGTAGAACCTAATTAAAATGTAACTCGGAAGTATAAAATTTGTTTTTAGATTTCTTAAGCTAAGTTACCTACCACACTGTAGGTGCTTTCATGCTTCTTTTTCTACCTTTGTTACCAAAATTAATTTTCAGAGAAGTTTTCATTAAATCAGAGAGGTTTATAGATTGAATGAGATTTAGAAATTATCTTCCCTCTCTCCTAACATGATCTTTACAATTTTACATTTGTAATTACATTGAATTGAATTGAAATTGAAATGGTATTTGAGAATGGATGGTCAAACATACCAGGTTCTGACTGACCATTAATGTAATCTTCTACATCTAACACACATCATATATAGAGAACTTAGCTTGATTGCTAGCACTTAAAGTTTTCTTTAAATTTTGGTCAAAATAAATAGTACTTTTACAGAGACTATAATCATGAGAGAAGGGAAATAAAACTTCCTTGAAGAGTGGAATATAGACATTGGCAGTACCCTAAATTACATACTTGAACTTTCAGTCTCCTAGGACTATGAATAACACCAACTCATTTAGGTGGCTATCACTGCTTTGAGTCCATTGGTCATGGTAGCCATGCCTTAGAAAATGGCATATATTCAAAATGCCTAGTAAAATGTGGATATAGTTCTGGAACAGTCCAGAACTATAGTTTTCCTGTCTTTTATAGAGTTCTAGCCTGATGAGGGAAGTGGGGCTAGGATTGACAGGTGACATGTCAACCTTAATACCTATATTGATAAAAAGAAATTTCCAGCCATCTTGTAATAATATATTTCTGAGTTCCATTGTTAATTAAGTCAGACCATCCCCTGGCTTCTCATACTGAATCTTTAATAGTGTGAAAAGAACTAAGAAACAGAAAGGCCACATGTTCAAAAAAAGAGGAGATTGCACTCCTTATAGAAATGAAATTTTTTATTATGATTAATATTCCAAATGTATTTCTGCAGCTACTACAATTAGAAAGCAACCCCTTTTGGAATTTTAAAATGAAAAATTATGGAAAAAGAGCCTAATAAAAATATTATACTAAATTATAATTTTCCATTTTAAAATTCCAACAGAATTTGTTCTGGTGTGTTCATAAAACATGTAATATCATTAGAAAATATGCTAACATATAAATTGGAAAATTGTATATGATGTGCCGATGAACACTGAGCATTTGAAAGTTTTTGATTTCCTCATCTTTGTCAGGTATCATTTTTTTTCTTCAAGTCTTTCTGCCAAGGCTGTGCAGGGGATTTAACAGCAGGAAAATAAGGAAGTAGAAGCAGATTCAGGAGGAAAGAAGGATGAAAAAGGCCTTGTTAAAATAATGAAAATTAATTGTGCAAAATGCATTTATTTGCTAAATAAATTAGAATTTTTGAATATTAGTGTCACTCATAACAGAAGTTGCTGTAAAAATATTCCTTGTAAATATCTAATTTGACCCACTTCAGATCCTTCCTTCGATCTACAAAGGAGATGATATTAGTTATCTAGCTATATAAGGTTCCTCAGTGAGGAGAATATATGATATGATTATAAAAGAATAAGCCATATATTTCCATAAGAAATATAGAAAAACAGACGTGTCTTTAACATTAGGCATTAGAAATCCAAAGTAATGCTTTATTGCCGTCCATGACATCAGGTTTTGTTGTCTGTTACCACTGCTATCGCACTATAAGAAGAGTCTCATAATAAGACCTCTGCAGGTCTCTCTCCCCCATAGATTCACAGTGTGACAGCTTGTGGAGTTAAATATATCTCCAATGCCTTCTCACTGCAGGAAACTCTCACAGTCAGAGAGATATTCCAAGATTCTTCCCTGTACGGGGGTATAAGGAACCCTCAAGTGGAAAAAGGTTATAAGGACTTCTGCATACTGAGCAAAAATATCTTTGGATGCTTTGCTAGCAGGGCAAGAGGGAATACTTTGAGACATCCTGCTGAGTCCACTTAGATTTATCAAGAACACTCATTTAGAAATGTGACTCAGCTACTTGAAAGGTAAAATAATATGAGAATCCCAAAGTAAAACACATCGTAGTGGTTTCTACCACACAACAGAGCAAATATTATTTAATTCCATACATTGTGCATATACAGACTTGATGTCTGAAGTATGTTACTGTGAATCTTCTTTTAAATACAATCTAACCTAGGACTCATATCCTGCCCTGGCAGACTCTAAACTCGAAATTACTTTTAGAAGTGATTAATAAACACACAAATCTTTGTTCTGTGTCTAGTCACTAAATGAAAGTGTTAAGAAATCACTGAATGCTAAAACTTGATTTCACAGTACATACATTTCTGACATAGAGAGAGTGAAAAGAAAATACAGCTCAAATCTATGAAAATAAAGATTCATCTTCTTCAATCAGAGAATAAAACGGAATGTATGCAGAAGGATAACTAACTCTGCCTGAAAAAGGGAGCAATTATCTTCATGAATGAAGAAGTATCTTCGTAACTATTACCTTTACACTTTTAAAAGTTATTAACTAGATATTCCTATACAAACGGGTAGAGTTGTTAATGATTAGGTTAGATATATCTGAATAATGTTGCTGAAGTATACTTTAAAATAATTCATTCTGTTAAGTTTTATTCTATCTTGTATTCACTTTTTCCTCTCAAATATATATTTTTATTTTAGCAAAACTGTTTAACGGATCTAATGTTACTAATGCATACAATGAAACACTTTAGCTGGTGTAGCCTACATTTCACATAATGTTTACTAATGCATACAATGAAACATTTTAGCTGGTGTAGCATACATTTCACATAATGTTTAGAAAAGAAAAGTTGTTCATTTCTGTTTATATGTATAATCACAAACACATTAACCTAAAGGTAGTTCCTCCCCCTTTTAGACATTTCTGTGCATCTAGTGGAGCTTTAAGTATTCAGATGTTAAAATAATTTACTTGCCAAGTACAGCCAAGGAACCCAGAATTCCATGACCCACACCCATAACCCTGACTGAGAGGCTATGAGTAACAGCCAATAATGCTATAAAACACAATTTTTACTTCTTTTCTTTCATTATTACCTATCATTGCTAAATAAAAAATGCTAGCTTCTATTAAGCTTGCTACCAAAGCTTTTATCTCTGCTCTCTGCTTCATAATAGCAGATGCTGCTGTGATATTCTATAGTGTCTTTATGTGGTTGTCTATACTGCAAAGCATTGTACATCATTTTATTACAGAGAGTGGATCAAGAGCCGGGTAGGATAAATTAATCAGTTATCAACAAATGCATGAAACACATCAAAGTTTTATAACTTATCCTGTTGCTAGAGCAATATCCATCTTCAGGACACCTATTCACTTACAAAGAAACATGACAGGCGAAGGCTAGTTTTGCTATTTAACATCTGCTAAAAGTTATATTTAATTGTACAATGTGATGATCTCAGTAGGGAATTCAGAAAAAAAGTTATGCTTGTTTGTAAATTTAGAGATGTTCAAATTTCCTTATTATTATAATACCTGGTAATATTAAAACTAGATTTTTGTTTCACTTCTAAACTTACCAAATGTGTTAAAAATATTTTACTTGCTTAGAGCCTCTCTAGAGAATTGGAAGAGAGTGTTACTTTCATTTTACAAAATCAAACACTGATTTCCAGAGAGCTTATATATTTAAGTTCAGGAGTTGATCACAGTCTTTTTCATTCTCTGTACATACTTCCAAAATTTACATGAAGCCCAAAACTAATTTTACAGATCCATCTTCTAGCAACCACTCTGTTTGTTTTATGTTCTATAATACTACACACAAAGCTAAAAATTAATGTAATGTAATCTCTGAATAAACTATAGATTTCTCTCTTCTTCTGCAGAACAAAGGTTACAGCCTTGTATGTTGCATTTCAGTTCATCTTGGTTACTCATAAAGTAAGAGTATTTTATGTTATTAATTATTGAAAGCAACTCCTAAAATATATACTCCAATCTGAATTTTCTTTTTCTACCTACAAGTCTAGGCTTCTGTGAATATAATTCTCCTTAATAGCCAACATTTAATATACAAATAAAATCTTACAAATTCAGAGTTGTCTAATGATAACACTGAACTGGAATGAATCTGTGGATCAGTGCTGTTCTTCTTCATCTTTGTTCCAAGTTGAAATAGAAATATTATAGGCTAAATATCCTAACTATGATTAAACAAATTTGCTTTTGTTTGCATAAATATATGCTGTTTGGTAGCAGTGTTTCCCTATAATATATGAACTTAACTATTTTCCTTTGTTAATTATTTTGATAATGATAACAATTGTTGGCAATGAAAATTAGGTGAATTATTTATTAATGGCCATTTTAGGTTAATATTTTATATGCTTGAGCTTGTTTAATCATCAAAAAAACCCATCTGAGGTAGATACTATTTATATACCCCTAAAACAAATGAGAAAATTGAGGCAAAAATTATATATTAGATATAATACATAAAATTAAAAATTAGATTTAAAAAGTTACAAAGCTAGTTAATAAAAAGGCAAAACGTGAACTGAACTCAGGTTTATGTGGTGAGACAGCTTCTACTTTAAGCAACATAATATTCTGCATCTATATTTTCAGTTTATTAAGTAATACTTTCTCCTAGAATTAAATTGTTTAATATTTACACGTCACAGTCAATAGATTATGTATATCTCCTTCATTCTCATGAGGGAGGCACACATAATTTAAAAATGGAAGAATACCGATTAATGTAGGGAAAGCTAAGGCTCCAAGTTCTATTAAACTCATTGAATGGTACAGATTTATACAGTTTTTAAATTTTTAAATTCAATGGTAATATGAGGATGAAAAACGTTGAAGTCATTCCCAAGGTATAATAATAACAAAATCGAGAGTAGATGACTTTTAACACCCATCTCCTCTATAAATTGTTGTTATAATAAAATCAAGTGGATAATATTAATAACAACACAAAGGGAATGCAACTGTTAATATTTTTATTGAGTTTTGTGTTTATAACAGAGCCAGTGGATTTAAGTAAAAATAAGAAATAAAACAAATTTCATTATTCAAATGGAAAAAGTTATCAAATAATACTTTTAATTATATTAGCATATTTCTAAAATATATATATACTTTGCACCTTTCACCATTTTAAATATTAAACATTAATAAAATGATAATTGATAAAAAATTATTAAAATTTCAAGTGGTCACAAATAAGAGTATTAAAGCATTGCCTGTTCTTTGACTGTATGCTGACAATCTCTGTGTTTATTTCAAGTCTACCAAAGCACTGTAAAGTTTGGAGACATAATGTGTACTCAAAATTATTAGTGAAATAATATAAATTTGAAATTTTTTAAAGACTCTGCACACACTTATTGCCAGCATCAGGAAGATGGCTCCTGTTACTTCAACCTTGGTAGACAAGTGCTCACACCTAACTGTAATTATGCAAAATTATTAATGAATGTGTACTTTGTGTCAGGCAAGAATATGAAGTCTGGAGACATAGTGGTAGACATAGTTCCTGACAGGAACTTTCTGAAGAAATGCTTTTTAAAATTAAGATTTGAATGATGGAAATTTGTGTTCCATGGAAAGACAGAAAAAATAAGTTACAGACAGAGGCGTAAAGCACATGTACAGGAGCTCTGAGCTTGAGGTATCTGGAATTTTTTTTTAAAAAGGCTATAATAAAGAATTTAAAGGTGTCAAAGAGTTTGTTATTTCAAATAGAAGACTGTGATATTATTTGAATTTCCAGCCTATTTGGAGCAAGAAATTGTGTGAATCAAGTGAGACAGCAGAGTTGGGAGCCAAGTCTTAGAATACTTACTTAAATATTTTTAATATGTTATGCAAGACATGAAAATAAGACAATTAAATAGGATCATGTAAAATAATTCTAAGTATTTTGCAACTAATTTAAAGTTAAGTGACATCTCATGGTTTCTGAGATTGGTAGCACAAATATCTTAAAACTAAATATTTTATGTCATTTACTTTATCAAAAGCCTTTATATATTCAACTTTTGAATACTATATTTGATGTTAATTTGAGAAAGCTACTAACTCCTTTTTAAATATTCATACAATAAATGTTTTATAGCATAGAAAGCATTCTTACTCATTTCAAGTGGATTTTTGAAAAATACCAAAAAATAATAAATGAGAGCTCTAATCAAGACATAGATACTGTATAAATGCCTGTTTTCTAATTGAAAGATTTCCTATTTTAACAAAATAATGTATGAAAGTAAGTCTATGAAAATGATCCTATCTTGCCTTGTTTCTTGTATTTTTTATATTACTGAAAATTAGTAATTTGGCTGCTAACTTTCATAGATTTAGGTTAAAGTCTACAAAAATATTTAGTAAGTGTATCTACACATTTGCAGTAAGTTGATGTCAAGTTCAAAAGGAAATGTAATTGCTTCTATACCTGTCTTTGTCTGTATTTTGAGACCAGCATAATGTGATGCTCTTTTAATACAATGCTATAATAACTAAATACAAAAACTTAATGTAATGACATAATTGTTTAATGCTCCTAATTTACATTTATTTATAATTTGTTCTCATATAAGTATATGTATGTGTGTGTGTGTGTGTATGTGTGTGTGTGTGTGTGTGTGTGTGTGTATACATATATTTTAAGCTGTCAGAGTTGTTTCCTCAGAATCTACGAGGGACTTAAAATTTACAAGAGAAAAACAACCCCATTAAAAAGTGGTCAAAGGACATGAACAGACATATCTCAAAAGAAGACATACATGTGCCCAACAAACATGAAAAGCTCAACATCACTGATAACTGGATATATATATATCCAAAGATGTCCTAGAAAACCCTAAACTTCGATTCTGTGGCAACTGTGTAATCAAAACCTATAGCAAGTTTTTGCGCAAGTTTTGTGTTAGTTTGGTTCCACTGAAGGCATGTTACTGAGAGCTGCATCTGGGGTTTGTGAAGACAACATAGTATCTTTTCCTTGGCATACCCTCATAGATTTGAATATTGTGGAGACAGACAGAGAAGCTAAAACTCCTACTGTCTGTAATATTTGCTAAGAAATATCTTCTTCAAGTTCCAAGAGAACAAGTATAACATAAACACAGAAAATAAGAAATTTTCCTGATTTTTCATTAAGCAAAGAGTAACTTTAGATCAACGAAGACTGAAGCATTATTTTAATATTATAAGGTTCACAGCTTTAGGACAATACTGAAACTAATCCAGCATAAACACAGTGCTGTAATCGTGCAGAGAGAAATAGTTCTGGGGAAGTACCACCCTCAAATCTACTCTTTAAGGAAGTTTTTTGAATGGAACTTTTTCTGTCATTTCTGATTAAAATCCTAAACCATTATGTCTAGAAACAAAACTTTTCTTTTCCCTCCAGAAGCAGCCTTCCCCCTTCCCTCCTTCCTTCCTTGAATATTCTGTTGTTCAAGGGGCCCTACCTTTCTCACTTCAGAAATAGTCACTGGGAAAAATACCCTATTCTCCAGAGATAGTTATTGATACAGGGCAAAGGATCGGGATTTATACACCCTGAGACAGATTATCTCTTTCCTTCTAGGCAATCCTGCACTCCTTAAGAGCTTTCTCTTCTTTATGAACAAACATTTAAATCTTCTTTTCTACAGAAACTATCATCAACTGAAATAGTATATATGTCACTCATTTATTTATTGTTTGTCTTCAAGGAGGGGAATTCAAGCTCTTCTGTAGAATAAGTTATTCTGGGCACTCTCTATGAACATTCTCTCCTCTACAGATAATTTTTTCCACTGAATTTATCACCATCTGAGATATTACATATGCTAAACGATCATTTATTATTGTTGGTCCTAACTCTCTAGCATCTCAGCTCCTTTAGGTCATGGATTTTTATCTTTCTGATCTTGCTGAATTTGCAGTGCCTAATCAGAGCCCTGCCACTTTGTGCAACCCCAGGGTCAACATTCCCATATTATCATCTGCCTGAAAGTCTAGCTTGGAAAAAATTGTTCATCTTAGCCACCAGGTGCAGAAAAGCTACCTGCAAACAAAGCCAATATGTAAGGAAATTGCAAGTATAAGAGAAAGATTAAAAATGGCATTTCTGGAAACAATGAGAACAGCACAGCTGATTCAACTTCATGATATCCAGTTAAAGAAACAAATACAATTCACTTTTTGGTTAAAGCTAATTAGCTATAGACTTTTGTCACCTGCACCCAGAAGAATCATGATAGACAGAAAAATTATAAAGTATTAGACTTATTGTATGTGAAAATTTCTAAACTGTAAGATTGGCTCAGTCACAGTGGGATTGAAGCATAGTGATTATAACCCAACCCTTACTTCACAGGATGGCAACCTGTATTCTGGGATGGCAAAGCACCTCGTTAGGAAGGATATTTTTGTATTTAGGAACTCAAAAAACAAGCATATTGAACAAGTGAATTGATTGAAAATATAAGGATGTTGAATTTTCTAGGCTACTGCTTATGGTCACCCTACAAACATGGCTTAAGTCTCAGTCGAAAAAAAAAAAAAATTAGCCCTGCAAGGTAAGGCCCTAATTGGTAGAAAACCACATACCAGGAAGGAGTCACTGGATAATCCTGTCCCTTGAAAATGTGTAAAAGCCACCTTCTTTGCTCAAATATAAGGTCAGCATAAAAAGAGGTAGAGGGGCAAGAAGCCTAGCTAGAGAGGAAACCAGAACACAAAGTCCATCCCTCTGGCAAAAGTGATAAATTATACATGTCTCCCCACACACTGCCCTAGTGAATCAGCTCAGGGAAGTGGGCTCTGACACTCCCTCATAACCCATGCCATTCTTCCCCTAGGCAGAAGCTAACTGGAGGCTAGCCCTGAAGCCTGCTAGCCAGACCTAGAATCTTCAAGAGCAAGGTCTAATTACAAAAGTCATGATATTAAAATAAATATTTGATGCTCTTAGTCCAAAGAAATGTTGGTAGACTTCAGCTTAAAGGAGGTCTATTGTCACAGTTCTAAATTAATACATTTAGGTTAACCTTTGTAAGTGCTTGAGACAATTCATAGGCTAAAGAAAAATTCTCTCAATAGCCATTGCACAATTGGCCTTGAACAAAAATAATCTCTCAGGAAAAAGCTCAAAGAACATAGATTGACTTAGCAATTAACTCCCTGCACTGCCATATTAGAATTCCTTGGAGTTTTGTATTTGTTTCTTTTGTTGTTGTTTTTGTTAAAAGGCTAATGTTTATTACTCTATCTCTGAAATAGATGTGGTATTTTTCAGTAATTATACTCCCTGTAGCATTATATAGAGAGTGTTTTTGGTAGACGTATAATGTACCACTTAGGATAAGTAGTAGAATAATAAGAGGCTATATCCAAGCCTGAATAACATCTCCAAACCCTGGGCTTCAAGCTAGGTATAGTGATTAGGTAAGTCTTTGGGTTGCCCTACACACATAAAACTGCGTATTTGTGCATATTTCATTTGGGATAGTGACATTTTAGTAGGCAGAATTCAAAAAACGATTATGATAAAGCTGTGAATAAATGCTGAGCAATCAAAACAGATTGAATTTATTATAAAACTATTCTTTTGGCTGTCAAGAATTATATTGTTTTTCATTTTCTACCTGCCGAGTTTCCCTTTCCCCCTCCGCCCCCAGCTCTTTTTCTCTTTCTCTGTCTCCTCTCAACTATCTTTTACTTTCCAAAGAACTAGAAATGGGTACAATGATAGAGTAAGCCTGGTCAATCAATGACATCCCTGAACACACATTTCCCTTAATTTAATGACTGATCAAAGATTGGATGAATACCTGGGCCAAGTAGCAATATTAAACATTTTTGAAGAATTTATATGAATTCTGAGAACTTATAAGCCCTTGTATGCTTGAAACTACTAGAATCCATTTTTTCATCAAGAGTAACATACTGAGAATGAAAATAAAAAACACACCGGGGAGACAAAACTAAAAGATGAATAGAAATATAGACAAAATGGCAATATCCTAATGATGTATGAATATCTAGATCCACCTGAATCTGTTTCCAATATAACCATCAGACTTTTCATTCATATAAGCCAATTTACTTATTTTCTCTTTGCATAAACTACTTTAAACTGGAGTCCCTTAATTGATTAATAGAGTTTGTTAGCCAGGAATACTAATGCAGCTATATTGCTGTGATTTTATTTTTACATACAGACCCTTATGGCCTGGGAATACCTTGCTAATGTTAGAGACCTGGAGAGACAGAGAAGCAACACAAACATGAAAGTCTCAATCATCTTCCAGAAATTTGGTAAGAAATCCAGGACCATTTATAACGTTAGCAAATCTAAGATAAGACTTGTTTAGGAAAGCAGGCAACATCATGTTGCAGAGGCTCTAATAGGATTCAGAAACATATATGAACTGGATTTAGTAAAAATGAGTTTGTTGAGAGGGCAATTTTAGTGAAATCAACATACGAACAGTGCTACTTATATCTAGATTAAGTTATACATTCATTTCGTATATACTTTAAAACAATTTTCAGGAATTCCTTACCTTTGGAGACTGAAGTTATCAGTGCATTAAGTTCAATTCATTCACACTGTGACACCTTCCCATTTCTCAGGCTGAAAAATGTAATGTTGTTATTAGTGTAAGGAATGAATATCAAGTATTTCTATGCTGTTATGTTTAGAAGACCAACAGCTTCTCCTAAATCTCTCTTCAGTAGTGTCAAATACAAAACTAAGTCTGAGATAAAATTAACAAACCCATTTATTTGTAAATGTAAAACAAGGAAATTTATGTGCAATCACTTAAGTTTCAGCAGGAGTTAAAAGAGTTTGAAAGGAGAGTATACTCTAGAGAGTAAAAAGAAAAAATACTGAAACAATTTTTGTTTGGAAACCTTCCTATTAGGTAGACATTTTAGAAGTGAATGAGACTTCCTAATTGGTTCTCAGGTATATTTGAAAGTACTTGGGCAGCTGAAAGGGGACATGTGAGCCAGTTTGGGGACATTTCAAAAGTGAAAGAATTCTTTAATGTCAGGAGTAGAAAGTGTAGAAAGTTCATTCATTTTCATTTAATGAATGTGTTTTGGCTACTATATCACGTATGTTCTCTGAAATATAGTAGTGAACAAAGTGTGTTACCTAATAGAGTCACTTGTTACTGGAACTGGTAGAAGACAGAACAAAAACAAAGATAATTTTAGATTATGGTAAGTGTTATATTAGAAAAGAGACTGGAGAGAGAACCTGTTTTTGAAAAGATATTTAGAGTAGTGTTTTCTGAGGATGTGACATTTGAGCCAAGACCTGAATGTTATGAAGGAATGATCTGAATGTTGAGAAAGAATGAGCCATGCACACATTCCAAAAAATAATGTAAAAGCAGAGGAAACAGTTGATATAGAGATCCTAAGTCAAGAACAAATTTGGAATTAGGAAAGGACACCAAAATATTATGTGTTGTTTTTCTGTAGTTAGTAGAGGAAAGGAACAATGGTAGACAGGAAAGTGGAAAGATGACAGCACTTGATCATGTGATATCGTGTGGACCCTTAGAGGAGGGTCTAGATTTTATTATAAATATAAGGAGCATCAGTTGGAATGTACTATGGCAAAAGGGTATTGTGTTCCAACTTTTTTTTTAAATATTATTTTGACTACTGTGTGAATGAAGAGATGACTATAAACTGGAAAGCATGGATGTAGAGAGACCAAATAAAAGTTTGCTATCAAAATACAGGCAAGAGATGTTGGTGAGTTGAGTAGATGTTAGAATAATTAAGCTAATGGGATGAGTTCATGTTGGTATATGCTTTGAAACTAGAAACATGAAAATTGCTGACGGATTGGATATAGTGTATTGGAGAAATCAAGTATGTCTTCAATATGCAGCAGTAATGATACAGTTATTAGGCTGAGATTTACTGGGATGAGGAACACCAAGGCAGAAGAAAATTTGATACAGTTGTGATTGTGAGTTCCTTTTGACATACTGACTTTGAGATGTATATACCCAAGTGGTGATGCTGAGTAGAGAGCTGGACACAGAAGCAGGATCTCAGAAGAAAGGAAAAGACTATGATGGAAAATTTGAAGCCATCAGTATAAAAATCATATTTAAATCATTGGATTACCTACTAAAAAATTATAGTTGGAAAAGTCATGAATATTGAGAATCAAGCCAATATATGGATTACGTTGAGGAAAGAAGATTAAAAACCAGATTTGGCAAGATGGAAGTTTTCATCGTCCTTGAAAAAAGCAATTTTAATCATATGCTTCAAAGAATGTTTAACATTTAAGAAGTGAGAATTGATTCAATGATTGTTCAAACTTCAAGAATGCTGAACTATAATGGAAAATCTGAATTTTCATGCACAATGTTTTTAGGGTACAGAAAAAATAGTTTGCATTATAGCATTTAAATCTTTTCAGGTATTATCTCTGTGCTCTCTTTCATGCTTTCATTTATTAATGTTTATAGGGAGATGTACTCTGGGTCAAGCAAAATGCTGGTCATGAAATATAAAATTAAGTAGCAATTGTGTGATAAGCCTTCATATGTTTATTGTATTGATCTAGTCACTTTTTAAATTAAGAAACTATAGATTAATGGGAAAGTTTTAAGTAAAATTTAATAATCAAAGCCACATGTCTGTTATATGAATGTCTTAGAAATGCACAAGGAGTTTCAATACATGTTTTACTTTTTTTACTCAGATCAAATGTCATCCTTAAAATATGTATACTTTAAGATCAAAAGCTTTCCAATTTTGTATTAAAATGACCTCAGATATCTGTACAGCAGTCCATCAATTCATGTATGCATATTTATTAAAATCTATATATAATATGGAAAATTAATGTAATATTTGAAAGTTGTACAAGTTTACATTTTTCCATTTATACTGTGAATTAAAAGATTACACTTACATAAACACCAAATTGAATAACCAATTTTTTAATTCACATTTTCAGGATAGATAGAGGCTTATCAACATTACCTTAAATTATAGCAACAGGAAAATGACCAGTACCTTATTATTGACAAATAATGACTGATATGTGCAAAGTACAATTTTTTTTTTACATTTTACTTAAATAGGTATTTTAAAATTACAAGTGAATATGGAAATTTTATTTCTGGTTCTTAATATGCTTTCTCTGCAACACTCTTCCTTTTCACCTCTGAAAAGGCAATCTTCTACTGTTTATCTCATTTCCAGCTTTCTTCTTTACAAGTCAGCAAAAGAGAAAAACACATTGGATATAAAATGACTACTTGATTTGTAATTCTGGAAAAAAACATAAATGTACTGATTTTAAGACTTACAATTTCCCATATTAGTTTTTGATGGATGAGGAACTATATAAGCTTTCCAAAGCATATGTGCCAATCAAACTCATTCCTGACCTAAAATACATTTGCCAGGGTCCAAACTGGCAATCACATTAAACTGCCGTAAATAAAGAATGCCGTTTTTTTCTTGTGTTATAATTTTTCAGAAAATACTGCACATATTATTCCACATTTTATTCTTTGCTATTTAATATGAGTGACTATAATAGCTATTTGTATTATGAATACTATCAAATATAAAATTATATTTTCTTTGTAGGAAGGTGAAATTGCTAAAATATTCAGTTTCTATTGAATGTCTACTATTTTCAGAAATGCAAAAGAATAATTAAATTCATAGCACCCAAGCATTTAATGGGCTGGATGCAATTGGTGAAAATGTGAAGGTGGCTTTCCAGTCCCTTATTTCTCAAATGCTAGTCTCACTCCAATGGGGACTTCCTGGTCTGTCACCATAAAGAGTAAGTCTCATAGTATTTGGACAGTTTATTTTCTTGTAGATTCCTTTGCCATATTTTAGTCTTTATAGGAGAATACATTGAACTCACATTTGTGACAGGAAGAAAGTGACTAGTCATTGTTTTATGGATTACTTAATAATCATTTGTAAGTGGAAAACAAATACAAATGATAGAAATTGTAATTTGTCCCTACACATGACACATAAATTTTATCTGAGGTAATCTTACGAATCTCTTGCAAAATATATTAATCATATTTTGCTATTGCTCATTTGTAAAAGAGTTTCCAACTTGATTTGAAAAATAAAGTGTGGCTGCTTGTGCTCTTGAGCCAAGAAATATTAATATTTTATTCTTCCTTCTTCATGAGAAAAGAAAATAATTAAACAGCATTACCTATGCAAAATTACAATAATTCTCTATGATATGAAGCACATCAGATTGAAATGATATTACTGCATTAAATGGATGTCCAAAAAGTCAAATAAAAATACACAGTATTTTATCAAAAGCAATTAATCCTTTTTCATCCAGAGGATGACATTTCACTATGTAATTGCACAGGAAATTAAAACTCTTTTCATAGGTTTAATAATGGATGAGATATGGGCTTTGGAATAATTGTTTCTATTGAGCTTTGTCATCCTAAGGCACGGTATGCAAGCTGTGACTTGCAACTTGCACCTCTGTCAGCTCGAAGATGGATTAAAGAAAAACAATAAGGGGCTCCATTTGGAGCCCACCAGGACACAAGCAGGTGCCAAAAATTCAAGCAAATTTCTAACATTTTTATTTTTCCTTTCAAACTAATTTCTTTGCCTGGCACAATGTGCAATGCTGCTCTAATACCCGACATGACAAGTTTACACATCGACTTTCTTTGATAAACTATATTGTCATACGTGATGGCCATTGTTTTCCTCATACCTTTCTATGCATTGACTGTTTAAAAATATTTAAAATCCTGCATTTCAATATCAGCATGTTGAAATATAAACCAACATGAAAATCTCAATAAGCACTAAAAGTGCTTTTATAAATATGTATCAGTGTCAAAGATTTACACATTACATATTTGAGTGGCTAAATTTTATAGATATATAGATAGATATGCATTATATAAAATATATGATTATACATAGAAATAACCTAAAGACGGAGAATCTGCATTTCTTATTCAATTTTGAAAGAATATCTGTTTTCTTCCTCATCCTCCCTAAACTAATTTTTATTATGAATCTAATGTATAAGGAATGTTTATTAACCAATATTGGGAATTAATGAATTGCAGTGCCATTTTGAGAAAAAAGAATCTAAATTTAGCAAAATGCTGAGAAGGAAGACATAGCAATGTTCAGTTTCAAAGCTGAATACTCAGTTTAAACCCAGACATTCTGTTAATAAGAAAATAAAGACTGCTTTAAGTTAAATTTATTTCAAATAATTTACAACATTTAAGAGCAAAGAACCTTACATCATTTATTCCATCTACGACAGTTATTTTGTATGTAGTAGCTATTCAATTAATGTATCTAAATCAAATTGAAGTCAGCATAATTTTTCCTGGAAAATTAGTTTTACATTTTCTACCAAACATATTGAAATTATACATAATTTGGAAATTTCTCCATTCCATATTGAAAGCCAATAAAGGAAACTTCTCTTGTATGTACCCGAGGAGAAAAAATAGTTTTATTTACAAGAGAAACTATGCTGTCATGTTGCTCTATTTTTGAGATAAGAGTCAAAATGTTATTTTTTCTGTTTCCAATAAATAATACAGCTGCATTCCATAATGTGCTTTAAAAACTCTTAATATTTTTATATGTAAATTATGAATAGAAAATGCATTATGCAGAAACTTCTCAGACTACTGATTCTAGTAAAGACATGGACCAAATTTCAGTTTTCAGAAGAAGAGAAAGTAGAAAGTGAAGGATAAGAAGAAGGAAGAAAACAAAAAGAAGAAATAAAAAGGAGAGAGAGGAGGAAGAACAGTAGAAGGAGAAGAGAAAAATGAAGGCAAGAAAGAAGAAGAGAAATGGGGAATACAAGGATGAATAGAGAGAGTTGCAAATGGAGATGAAAGCCAGGTCACTTGTAAAATAATAAATTTTTGATATTTACCTAAGAGCCAATTAAAAATAATTGATGATAATAAATTAAATTAAAACTTTTCTGTCAAAAAAATCATTTTATTCAAGGAAAGACAGTATGGCATCATTATTAAAAGCAAGGGCCCTGGGGTCTTAATTCTACTGGCCTTGGACACATTACTAAGCTTCACTGTGATTCTGTTTCTCTAACTGGATAAATGGCCATAAAAATATCTGCTCTAGGGTTTCTGTGGGGATAAAATGAGAATGTTAACTATTTATTACGTTAGTCAGTACATAGTAAGTGCCTGAATAAAAAGGGGAAAAAATCACAAAGAAAATATCTATAAATATCTATATATTAAAATGGAGCATGGTATAGTAGAAAGACACAACTAAGAGTTGATATTAAATTTAATTTAATTTTAGCACACATTCTTGTTAAAACTGATGTTTTCCATTAAGTGACTTATTGAATTATTTGAAAAATCAGTTTCCACATCTATAAATAGAAAGAATTGTTTTATCATCTAAAATCATTATGTTAACTCTCATTATATAATTAGACATATTTATCAGCAGTATACAAAAATAAGTATATCACTACTTTTCTTTGTACTATTCTTTATAATTTGGAATTACTTTGATAATTTTTATTTATCTTGTATTCTATTCCTTTTGTCATTCTCAATTAATGCTCATATTTAGATTTAATTAGAATCTCAAAGTAAAACTGATGTTAAAATCCTTTTTGAACTTATTATGGAATATTAGAGCAATCATTTTACTTTCAATGCCTCGATTCTATTAAAATGTAGTAAAAATATAAAGTTATTTTAAAAATTATATTACTGGATTTGAATGGTGCCCAGAATATAGTAAATACTTGGTAAATGTTTGCTTTTTTACTGAGTTATTATTGCTATTGTTGATATCTGTACTATTGCTCATTTGTGATTATGATGGAAATAATTGAGTAGAGTCAGAGAAGCTAAGATGTTAAAAATATTGTTGAAAATTAAAGACAGTTCATTGTATGATAGAGTGGCCATGTTTGGAAAGGAAAGCATGACAAAGGGGTAGTGAGAAGCAGTGTTAACAAGCACATGGGCCTTTTAGGACTGGGCATACCTGTATTCTAATTCTGACTCTACCATTTCTAAACAATTATTCTTGAATTTTACTTAACCTTTCTGGACTTCAGATTCCACTCATGTAAAATGAGCATATTCTTATCTCAAAATTTCTGTGTGAATGTTAAATGAAATAATATGCCAAAAGTGTCTATTATTTAATAATTAATCATTTTAATTTCCATTCTCAAAAAAAAAAAAATTTCTTTCTGACCACATACTCACAGGGTACCAACTTACTCTCTCACTGACAACGATTATAAACCTGAGCAATATATGAAACAAATAATTTCAGGAATTGAAAATCTTGCAGTGCAGGTATATGGTTCTTGAGATAAAAGAAATGCAAGTAAACGCCACATCCACATGATATTTGCAACAATTTCCAGACCTTTACAAGCAAAGGTAAATGCTGCTCAAACTGAGAACAAGGGTCTAGCTGGGCAGAAGAAGCAGAAAATGAAGGTTGAGTCTAATGAAATGTTTGAAATTTGCAGGCCAGAGTGCCAGAAGTGAGAGAATTGATCAGAGAATGTGACCTAGAAATGTACCTAGTGGTCTCCTTGAGTCATTAGGCAAATACTAAACAATACATCCATAGGGCTAGACTCTAGGGTTTTTTTCCAAAGGTGGCAGTGTGTTAAAGTTATTAAAGTAGAGAAAATCTTGCTGAACACCCTGGGCATTTACGTGAATCTCTGTAAGGCCATGTCTTAGAAATAGGGCCACTCTAGGTTAAAATTATGGGTTACTCTCATTAAGACCAAGTAAAGTTTACACTAATGCCTTCGTAGAATAAAGCTGAGATGCCAGAATAGGAATTTGTGCCAGAACAAAATACTACACTTTAAAAAAAAAAAAAAGCATAATTAAGACTCTGAAAAATATCCAGCCTAAAATAACACAACTATTAGACATATAAGGAAGCACGTACATAGATCCATAGCCTGGATATAAAGCAGTAAATGGAAACTAACTCAGAGATAAGTCAGATATTGTATCAGATGAGGACATTAAAACAAATGTTATGAAAAGAAACTTATGTATTGAGATTTCACCAAAAGATAAATAGAAGCTATAAAAAGTAAGAAATATAGAACAGAAAAAAATGATATCTGAAATATTCTGTAAGAGCTGAGCAAACTAGGACACCTAAAACCATAGTGGATATAACTGTAAAAGGTATACAGTAACTTTGAAATAATTAAAAATGTTTAAATTAGAGAATGAAACTTTTATAGAGACATTTAAGATATTTCTTTACACATTTGAAGGTTTATTAGGAATAAAAAAGACTTGGTAAAAATAATGAATTCTACTGGTTATGGATGTGTCATATTTTTAAAGTCGTATTTTATTCAATTTTAAAATATTTTGTTTATATTTCTGATACATTGATGAATATAACTGGGATGCTCATTTTTTAAAATAAAGGTTTTTGTTATGTCTATGACTATTTATTGGTGATGTAAAAATAGCTCATTTAATGATAGTTTCTTAGTTGTTAGAATTTGCCAATTTAGAACTCCCTAACTTTTCAAAGTAAATAGTATTCAACTTTCACTATTCAGCTGAAATATATGAAACTTGAACACATTGCAAAACAAACTATTCCTAAATGAAGTTGGTCTTCCTTTAATTACAAAATCTTAGCTGAGAACATTGATGAAATAAATTGGAAACCTTAGGGTCTTATAAGGAAGCCAGTATTCTTTCTTCTATCCATCATGATTAGGCATTCTTCTTGATCCATCTCTCACAAAATCATATTATTTAATCTCCCTTGATCTAAGCTTTATGACCCTGCATCTCAATTCCAACAATTGATCTCAACTTCTTGTATTTGAATATAGGGGCCCTGATATTTCCCAAACATCTCATCATGAGGTAATTATGTACTTTTAAATTCAGAAATATAAAACAGATACAGTATTCTTTGAAATTGTTAAGTGTATGTAAATAAAAATAATGCCTTATTTTCTGTGATTGGCATTATCTGTTTTCAATGAAAAAAGGTTTTCTAAAATTGTCACATTTATCCTCAAATATCTAAAACTGCTGAAGATAAATTATCTGGGTTAGATACATAGAACACATTAGACATATTATTATAGGACTTATATTTCTGCATGAAATATAAAATATAAGATTCCTAAAGGCATACATTTTGAATTTGAGAGCAAGCCTTATAGACGTAATATCATTAGTTGGATGAAAAGTACTAATTCTTGGTGATAAAGTCATCTTTATTATTACTATTTTTTTGAATCCAAAGCCAATGGACACCAGTATACTTGTTTTTGTTGATAAAATCTGGATTGTTTCCAGCAGGCTTCTTTCCTTCATATATCAGGAGAAGCTTACCTATACATACGATAGAGATACTTTTTTAATCTAAAAGCCTTTGCATTAAGCTTTTCCTGTAAGTTGGATATAATATTCCCATTTTATGGTGACAAAAAGCATTTCCAAATTATCAGAATAGATTAATGTATGTGTCATAAATAAAATTTTTATTTTGTAGGTGTACTATTTGTATCATTCTGATTTTATTTATAGAAAACCAGGATTGGATTTATTATTTAATTAATTTTAAAACAAATTAGTGTTTGAGTGTCATAATTCTGTAAAGTTTAGCCCAGAAATAATGGCATTTTTCATGCTAAAAGATAAATTGTGGAATATTCTTTTCAAATATGTTCATATTATCCTATGAAATATAACAAATGTCAATGATATTTAAACCTCGGGTTTTATTCAACATTAATCTTTGAAGCTTCTGCTAAATTATTTTACCAATTTAGATTTTGACAAGGATTTATTTTTCTTAGCTAGAAGCTAATCATAATGTAATAGGATGTTACAGACTAATAAATTTAACAAGCAAAGTAATCACAGTTGAAAGAAATGCAAAAACTTATTATATACTCCTTTATTGACTATGTGGTATTTATGATTAAGTCATAAAATATAAATTTTAAAGTAATTATGAAACTGAGCTTTCAACTGTAAAGATTTTCTGAGGTGTAGGGAACCATCTAATTGATAGTCATGATTTATTTTTTATCTATAAAATGTAAATGTTTATACTAATATAGATGAGTTAATAAAACATGAATATTAAAAGTTCAACATTTTCCAATCCAATGTACACAGTCACAAAGAAATATGTGCACACATAAGTGCAATATTTGATGCATACACCCCATAAAATTCAGGTTGGTTATTATTTATTTTAAATCTGTATAATTAAAAGTATTTAATCACAAATTTAGCATACCACATTCTAAATAATCCGTGAGCAGTATAATAATTCCATATCAATGATCAAAGTGGTTTTATAGAAATATTTTCCCTTAGAATCCATAAAATCTTAACAAAATATAAAAAATAAAATCGTACACTCTATTCTAAATAAGTAGTGACTGAAAAATATTTATGTCTAAAACATGGAGATTCCTTACTTAATGTACACCAGTTTTAGTAATAAAATTAATTTTTTAAATTCTCACATAATTTATATCAATTTCATAAATACATGTTATTTAAGTATTTTTGTTTCATTTGCTTCTTAAGCTATATAGATGATCTCCTTAACAATCACAAACATTTCAATTACAAATCTTAAGAAGTTACACTTCAGTTTTAGAGCTGAAAAGTTGATAGCAATCAGATTTATTTTATTCTTTAGGACAGTAATAGGGTGGGTAAATATTAAAATTAAATGTTAAAAGAGCCAGGAATATTTTCTTTCATATTCTTTTATGCTATGAGAAATACATGTCTACTTTTAAAGTAAGTCAAAATAAGCATAAGCATAAGTTTTTATAGCTTTTGTTTGAAGACATAAAAATGTTTTGCACATGAATAATTGTGATATGGAAAGCACAGTATTTCACCTACATCATATGTGTGCATAACAGATAGTAGCAACATACATTAGACTTAAAAAGAAGAATTTCATATTTAAATACATTCAAATTACAATTTGTATGTTACAGACCTACACTGATCAAAATTCATTAAAAATTATTTCTGTACTGATAAGTCTTATTACTTATGTAATCAGCTTGATAATAAGGAAGTTCTCATTTAACAGAAAAGCTCTCACTTAACAAGAGGGCAAAGATTTCAAACATTTGGAAATTAAAAAAAAATCGAGAGAGAAGGAGAGGGAGGGAGATGCAGCATTGAGCAATATAAAAATTAGTTGCAGCATTATTGTAATTTACACAGGAAACTACATAGATTATTTTCCCCTTGATTAGCAATGAATATAAAGGTCAAACTTTTCCCCAGTTTATTACAGAAAATGATTCTAGGATAGAATAAAAATGTCTGTGGTACTGGGTAGGCAGACAATTAAGAACTGAGATTTTCTTGGTGTTGAGGACTAGGTCAGGTTATATTTATTTGAGCATATATCCAAACAAAATATCCTGGTGTATAAGGTTGATTGAGATTTAATAATTACATGAAAATTAAAGTTAAATGTAAGTGGGGGTTGTGTTCTTTCTAAACCAGTTTGATACACAGATATAAAGAGTATATAGAGAGCATTAGAGAGAAACACTATGGAGAATGGAATTGTGGGCAGAGGGCATAGTTGAGGTAAAGATTCTAGGAGGCAAATATAATAAATCACCTTTCACTTTATACAACAGACAGAGAGATATAAATATAATGAAGGTCACATCAAAACAAAATCAGGGAGGCTTTGGTTGGTGTCTAGCAATAATAGATTATGCCATCTGCTCAGAGTAGATACTTAGTTCCAAGAACAGAGAAAGCAACAGAGCTGGAACATGTTAGAAAATAATGTGAAATGATCAAAGTTTTTGTGAGACATGGGGAAGGAAGTGTGTGTTTTCTTGGATATATATTAACACAGAATTTATTAGAAATTATATTCAAAACCCAATCATTCAATCGAAAGAATTAAGAAATGTGAGAATGATATCACATTTAGTTAAAAAACAGTTCTAAGATATATATAGGTATTGTGCTAATGATGTTGTTTGTGTGTCAAGTAAGGGTTAAACAAACTCAAGGATTCACTCTTAAACGAAGTCTTCAAAATAAAGGAAAATAAAGCACGTGAACTTTTGTTAACTATTTGTTCCATGGAAGCATTTTTTATCAAAAAGTGTTTCTCATGGAGGAGAAGACATTGTTAGGAGATTAAATAGTGGTAACTGGACTATGTCTTACCTAAGAATTAAGCAGAAAACCTTTTCTCAAGTAGAATTTTAGAAAATATTCTTAGAGATGAACATTTGCAGTATTACTTCAGCAATGACTTTCCAATGGCGTGGTCCTTAAAAAATAAAAATGTTAATGCTACAACCTGTAAATGTTTGTTAATGTAAAGCTGAGGGTAATTAATGATCTTAAAAAAGTGATCCAACAAAGTGTCAATCTCTGCAGCAGGGTTTTCACGTTTTTGTTTTGTTTGTTTGTTTCTTTGTTTTTATCCTATGACCCATGGGACAAACTTCAGGCAGTCCACAATATTCTGAAATGATGTGGGGAAAATGCCAATTAGGTGCACTGTGGAAAGCTAATTTCCTTAACCCCACTGGATACGCAACAAGGTGTGCAACCCCAAATAGTTAAGATCCCCTGTTCTATTGTAGAATTGTAGCTATTGGTAGGCTAGTTTCCTTAGGGAGTATCAAGCCTTACTTACTAACAGGAATATAGCTTCTATGGGAATATAGGTCTATGTATTCATAGTTTAGATGCTCAGATTTTACAAAGCCTCCCCCAAAGCCCAAAACTAAAAGTATTCATAGTGTAATCCAAATATGTAGCTCTGACAGATCTAACATGAGAGAATTTTGTATTTTAATTGAGGTGAAGTAAATCACCTAACAAAGCATCTGGTGTGTAGTAGTTTCTAAAATGTGTTTTAATATCTGCCTTTTTTAACAGAATTTTATATTCATGAAATACTGAACTTAATTATTCTCTTTGACAGATAATTCAACTATTATAGAACCATACAACTGACTATCTGATGTAAGGAAGCTTTTGAGCATGTATTTTCCAAGACTTGCTCTTTCAAAAGATTAGTTTAATACACAAAGCATGGATTCTGTATCATGGTTCAAATCTAGAGTACTGAAGTGGAGGAAAAACTTGGCATGTTCTAATCACAAAGGAAAGCTACTATGAGTATGCACAGTATAGAGAATTCAAGAGACTAAAGGAAAATAAAATGATACAGGTGGACTGATTCTAAATTGTTTAGGATCTATCGGACCACAATACAATTATGTTTTCCTACTTGCAATGGAAAATCATTGGTAGGTTTTAAACAGACTACTTCGTGTGTGATTTAATTTTTAGAATACACCCTGGCTGCTTTAAAAAGAGTGGATTACAGGGAAGCCAATAGGAAGCCAAATAGACTAGTTAGGTCTCGTCTATATAATATTATAATAGTTCATGTAAATTATGTAGATATTTTGGGCAGGTAGGAAATAGACAATATACTTATTTTAACCACACTTAGAAACACAGCCAGCAAGGATAGCTCATGATTTGAAGGTAGAATGTACAGAATATTTGTTCTGAGCAATATAGTATATGGTGATGCTAATTACTCATATAGAAAAAAAATTAAAGGAGAATTTATTGTTAGGGAAAAAAATCAAGAGTTCTGTTTGAATCTGTTAAGCTTCAAAAGTCTTTTGAATGCCAAGATAAAAATGTAAAATATGCAGTTAAATATATGAGTTTAGAGTTCAATGGAGAAGAGTGTTACAAAATATATTTTAGTATTTTGGGGTGGCAGGATGTTGGAGGGTAATACATTCCCTTGCAGAGGAAAAATTGAAAACTACAAGAAGCTGGAGGTTTGCATTGTATCTTTTTAAAATGAAGAAGAAAATCAATAACTGCAATAGCTGGAAATTACTTGAAAGAATGCATGCATCTATATTTAACTTCTATATATATCTATACAAAAAATAGTGGAATAACATTTGAAGAAGAGGTGGTAATATAAATTATTGTAAGCAGATACATAAAAATTAGAATTTTTAAATAATATTTTTATGTTTAGTTGTCTTTCCAGCAGTTAAAGTTTTCTACACAAGCATAGAGTTCAATTGAATTTGTAGAAATATCAATAGGCATTTATAAATTTGTATATCATGAGTAGACTAACAAGTTTTTCAATGTGTATGAGTTTTATGGTCTCATCAATGATTTGATACATTACTATCTTACAGAGGGCAGATAGATGTAGTATTCACTGAATCAGTTCATCTCCATTTTGATGAAGATTGTCAGTCCTCAAACAGGTTAAAGATTCATATAAAGCATGTATGTTTCTCTTCCTTACTCTAAATTATCTTATCTTTTAGCTACTAGCATTGAAATATTTAAAATATAATTATTCATCAACAAGATAGTTATCAGGCATTAAATATGTGTTAGGTAAATAATTATTTCAGTGCATTTAGTAAATCTTTAATTTAGACACCAACATCTTTTTTCTATATTCCACTCTAGATCTCCAATTAGTACATCTAGAAAAAAGATAAAAAGTGTATCCTCAAAGAAAGGTCCAAACTGCAGTCAGAAACCCTCCTTCCACCCCACCATGGCAGCTTCATGACCTGAGTTAGTGAGCCACAAAATGAGAAGACTTCAAAGAGCTGCAAAGGTTGTGCTACAAAAAAGGGTTTACAGATGTAAAGGGTAAAACAGCATGAGGAACTACGGAGGTGAAGCTCACATTAGCTGTAGACTATGACACAAAAAGAACATTTAATCTATCAAGGATAGAGAGTAGAATTGTAACAATGAAAAGAAATACTACCTGCTGACTAAGGAAACTAGAGAGGAAAGCAAAATGAAATCTCTCAGGAAAGGCTCTGCAGCTATTAGCCGATAAAGTAAATTGAGAATGCCTTTTTATATTACTTGTGATCATAATGCATAGGAAAGAAAAGAAAAAAAAAGAAAAGTAGAATAATTTGCAAGATTGACAACCATCTTGGCAAAGAAGAGAGTATAATGAGATCATAAAGGAGGGTGGTTTCACTCTTTTTTTTCCTCCTTTTTTAAAAAAATTTTAATTCTGAGTTCTACATTTTTTGGAGATAACTGTAATGGTTGAGGACGTCAAATCTAAGGTTGAGCTGATTAGCAAGCATAATGAACAAAGTCAATTTCAAAAGAAGCTGAAGAATATTTCTGGTTCTCAAAAATAAATCATCTGTCAAAATTTGATAGCAAAGAAGATCAAATGCCACTTATATGTAGTGAAAAAGCAGGCAAAAAATGATAAAAAGTAAGCAACCCCAATAAAGTGAGAACTCGGCTTAGGGAAAAACCTTGAATAGACTGACACAATAAGAAGGAGGTAAACAGGATAACTATAATGTAAAACAATACATTTTACAAATCCTTAATGGAAAGTAGCTTAATAAATTGCATAAAGATAACAATAGTGAGAGTCCTATGAATATTAGGTCTCCAATTTTTTCATTGTAAATCAGCTATATTGTTTTCTTAAATCAGTTTCATGTGCTGTCTGTGGTTATTGTGGCACAGATTTTTACTTTAGAAAATACTGACAATAGTAGTGAGTGGACGACATTTGAGAAGAGTGACAACTAGGAAACAAAATGAAAGTGATAAATTTGAGCTTAATAATTTGTATTAATTTATATACCCAACAGTGAGCAAAATCCTAGTACAAGTGAGCATTATATAAATTTGTTTAAAGATATATAAATGATATAAATTAACTCACTATCTTCTCAGTTGAATCCTAAAGTGATGTTCACAGATATAAAATAATATACATAACAAACTACACTTTAATATAAACATCTATACTCTCAGTAATTATGAGAACTCAAGCTTACTGATCTGTTTACAGATATGTTTTGCTTTTTGCCTTGTAATTACTATCACTGCCCTGGTCCAATTTATTTGAGAAATCAATTGAAGTAAATTTTACCTAAAATTAACCAAAAAAAAAAAAAAAGTAGCTACCCTGAAAAATATTTTATAATATTGATAACTTGAGAATAAAATACCAATGGACTGATTACAAATATGTATATATTTAGAAAATAAATTTAAAAAGAAAAAAGCTAATCTTCTGTTCCTTTTGGCATTTGCTCATTCTAATCCCTCTGCATGATTGCTTATTTTTTAGTTTTAAAAAGTTTTTTCACTTCCATGCACCCCAAGTATGACTTAAATGAATGTTGAGAAATGTTGCTTGGCTAGTGAATTTTTGTAGCATGGGTTCATTGCTAACTTATTTTGTTATAAAATCTGTTCTTTGGAAACATGTACAGAATATCATAACAGTGAGCAAAGTATTCAATAAGGTCATAGACGATAATGTTAGCAGAATCCTTGCCATAAGGGCATAAAAGTTCTTATTAGAACAGATATCTATAGCAGGGAGGACAAATTGTCAGTTCTTCCATGATAGAAGATATCCAATAGAAATAATTCAATATAGGCCAGGCGCGGTGGCTCACGCCTGTAATCCCAGCACTTTGGGAGGCCGAGGCAGGCAGATCACAAGGTCAGGAGATCAAGAGCATCCTGGGTAACACAGTGAAACACCATCTCTACTAAAAAATACAAAAAAAATTAGCCGGGCACGGTGGCAGGCACCTGAAGTCCCAGCTACTCGGGAGGCTGAGGCAGGAGAATGGCTTGATCCCGGGAGGCGGAGCTTGCAGTGAGCCGAGATTGCGCCACTGCACTCCAGCCTGGGCGACAGAGCAAGACTCCGTTTCAAAATAAAATAAAATAAAATAAAATAAAATAAAATAAAATAAAATAAATAACTCAATATAATCTATCTGCCACAAGCTGGGTAAGTGATCCTCACTGGGCAATGGTGCTATATAGGAGCACAGACTTAGTTTCTGCTGTTTGCAACTCTGGTATTTAACAGTGGCAATAAGCTACTGATAAGGCCAAATTTTGTTTGTCGAGCTTATGCATACCCTCAAATTCTGCTACCATGCCCGCTTTGTACATGGGCCCATTGTATAAGCACCTGAAAGGTTGATTTAAAAAAAGAAAAGAAGACTAACATGCAAAGAATGAGTATTATCTCCCCTGATTATCGATAGATTTATCTGCAATGAAGAAATGTAAGTAACCACATACTCTTTTATTATATCTTCTTGTTGAATCCTACAATCAATCATTTTCTTTCTAGCCTCTTACCAACTAGCCAAACCAATAGGCTTTGCACATGATTTAGCATACATCTTAAACTTTTATCATTTCTCTTTCCATAAAAAACGCACAGCCAGGCATCCTGCCAAAATTCTGCCCAAAGAAGTATTTCCTTTCACCGTTGTCTTTTAAGGCTAGCCACTAGAGGGACTGAACTGCAGAAGGAGCCCAGTTATGCCCAATGACAACTTCATACTGACCTGTGAAATATTCTGTTCCTCTTTCAACTGTTGATAATGAACTGTTAGTGAGGTTCTAAGCCTGGTAAAGGCAAGAGCAGCTACATACCTATAGTAGGTGTTGTGAGAGTCTGAGTCATCTGCTCATACAACTTGCTTAAGTCCTACTTGTGTGAAATCTCACTTCTATTTCATAATATAGAGTTGCTACTCATACCCAACTTTGTGGAAAAAGGAAACACTTCCTAAGAGCCTGATCAAACATTATTTGGAGTTGCAATTGAAGTATAAAGTCTCTACAGAGGCCAGGCATGATACCTAAGCTATTAATAATTTTCTAAAGGTTATTTAACAACAAAAGAAGTCATTGTTTGAAAACTCCCATGGTATGTGCTATGATTCTCTTCTTGGGAATTCATTTCCAGAGGTCCCTACTTTGTACTCACCAGAGACTCCTGGAACACCATTAAAGATGCTGTGCCTAAGGCTTCAGTGACAGGAAAGCATGCATTGCAGCTTCATTCTGCTGCAACTAAAACTAAACTTTTTTAGGAAACCTTGGAACTTAGAAACCACACAAGTTACTTGACATATGGTTTGAAGGCCACCTAAGTAGTATACATTTTCCTTCTAAAATCCAAACAAGCTTACATAGCATTGATTATGCCTCTTTCTAATTGGTAAGTGATGGAAGATGCAGCAACTTGTTTTTAAATATAGAACCTTAGCCCCTTCCTCTTTAAAGTGTGGTTCCCTCAAAAATGCATCAGTATTACCTGGTAGCTTGTGAATAATGTAAAAAAGCAAGCCCTTCCCCAGACATAATAAATCACAGTATGCTTTGCAAGAAAATCCCTAAATGATTTGTGTGCATGCATGTTTAGGTTTGAGAAGTACTGCTCTTGAACACTAGATGAAATTCTATTGTTGTAGAAAAGTTTTAAATTTTGAGGTTTCACCTTTTATCTTTGGGCAAATTCATGTTTTAGTAAAGTATCTAGCCTGCATGTCACCTTCTTCTCACCACATCAAAATAGTATAATGTCATTAATGTAGTAGACAAGAGTGACATTTAAAAGTATATATAGGCAGTCAGTAACTCTGTATACCATATTTTGACAGAAAGTAGAATAGTTGATATAACGCTAAATTAACATTATGAAGATCTACTGCTTTTCCTCCCAATGAATATGAGCTACTTCTGGACATCCTTGTTTATTTATATGGAAAAAAAATTCAATCACCAAATCAAAAGCTACATAATAATTTGCTCCAAGAAGTTACCAAAACTGGAGTAGCAGGTGCAACTAGAATTACTGTTTGACAATGTTTAAGATAATCCTTACTATTTCCAGCTAATCAGGACTATAGTTGATATCATCATCCTCACATATTAAAAACAATACAGATTTGCCTTTACTCTTTTGAAAGGAAAGTTCAGGACCAGGGTTTTAAAATTCTCTGTTTCTAACCAAAACAAGAAAAAAAAATACTCAGGGTGCTGGGGATTATAATTATTGTCGTACATGGCCTGAACTAGGAACGAGGTGATAATCACAGAGTTAATGTGTGAATCTGATGAAGCCACTCTTATCATAAGAACTTTAAAGTAAAACTCCATGGACCACCAAATGTTCATTGGGCTGTATACTGACTTATGGGCCACCCAGGGTCAACCCAGAGCCAGTGTGTAATAATGCCCCAAGAGCATGAGTATTTCCCCAGTGCATAGTTAACTGGTATTCCTTTGCCAAGTCCCTTTAAGGAAGTCTATAAGAAAGATATACATTATATACTTATGACAATAGTGCCAGGGTTCTTCTTTAGTTGAAACTAGGCTATCTTACAAAGAGGTCTGGGCCTTTGAACTCCTTGGAATCTGGAGATTTTTGCAGCACCTATACTTTCCATTGTAATCATTCAAATCAGATGCCTACTGACTCATTCTAGAAAAAAAAAAATAATAAAGAGTAAACTATGCTTTATTACACCAAATAACTGTTTATCTATATCCCTGTAAAATATATCTTCAAGATCATGAAACATATTTATTTTATTCACTCTCTCCAGACATACCTTGTAATTCTTACTTTACCTCCAGTCACATAGGCTCTGACTTCTAGTTCTAGGCCTCGAGGCAATGAGAGAATGGAGTGAATATTGAGAAAAATGGGTGGTTCATTGCCAATTAACTGCCTCAGGCAAGGCAATCCAGGTTTTCAAACAAGAAAATGCTCTAGTATCTTAAAAATGGATGATGAGGCCAGACTGGAGGATAGGAGCAAAATCCCAAATACTTTCACTGGAAATATATTGAGCGATAACTTTCAACCAATCTATTCATAGGTTAAATGATTTTGTCAAGTAAAAGAGAATGTGTCAGAGCTACGCATTTGTTGTTTCTTCTCTTAGGAATGAGATAGCCAGAAATTTAGAAGTAATACTAAAAAAAAAAACGAAAGTATCTGTTTTTTAAGACATTTCTGTTTTTAAAAACGATGATTATATCTGCAGAAATAATAAAACAGATATTATTATAATATACTATATTAGATTTACTTATTGATAGAGAAGCTATATATTTAAATATTTCCTTGCCTGATGACAGATGATTAAAAAATGAAACTTAACAAAGAGTGAAAAATAAATGGATGCCCAAAAGTGTAAAAACAATTTCAAGCAATAAAAATGTGTGGTTTGGATCCTGTTATGGAAAAGGATAGCAACATTCGGATTTGTAAAAAAGTTTTTGATGGGATAAATGCACAACTTTTAATGCTAAAGGTCACAATGTACAAAAAAAGTCATAATATTTACAAATACTATGCACCAAACAACACAGTATCTACCTTCTTTAACAAGAAACTCCCTTAAAAAGGAAACATTCTTTACCCTTAGGTGAGAAAAAGAAAAATAGACAAAAACAGCCACATAGATAGCACAGGTCATCAGTTCTAAAATGATGAACAGATCTGTGTCAGAGTCTTAGAGGAGGAAAAGAAGAAACCAAAACATGTACAGTATAAGGTCAAGCCACCCTGATAAAATAATCTGATAAGTGATTTTTTTTTTAATCATGTACTATTTGTATGCTGTTCAAAACAAATTACTACTGTGTCAGTGGGCAAGTTTATACATGGCACAAGCTGTCTATTGCTATCATATGCTATGTGTTGTCTGGGGTCCCAAAAGACCACCCTCAGTTTCGATATTTCACTAGAAAAACTCATAGAACAAAGAAAAGCAGTTATACTCATGGATATAATTTATTATAGCAGAAAGATAAAGATTAAAATCAGCTAATGAAATAGAAATATAGAGCAGAATTCAAGAGAAAAAAACGTAAGTTTTCAGTTGTCCCCTCCCATTGAAATTAAGATAGGCCTTAACTTCTAGTAATGCTAAGCAACAATACATATTAATTACTGCCAACCATGGAAGGCTTGTGTCCGGAGTTTTTATTGGGTGTCAGACATGTAGGCATGAAAAGCTTGCAACGGCTATTCTTAGTAACTTAGTCTCCAGCCCCTCCAGAGGTCAAATTTGTACTGTGTACCCCAATCCCCCCACCATAAATCACATTTTAGCATAAACTATCTGGCATGGCCCAAGGCCCCAGGTGAACAAAGATGGGATCAGGCAGGATATTCCAATGGTTTACAGGCTATCTCCCAGGAGGAGGTCAAGGGCCAAAACTTTCTTTGCAATGCACAAGGTTTGAACAGTCAAGTCCTGCTACATTAACCCTTTACATTAATGCAAATCCTTTAATACTCTGTAAAAGCCAACCTAAAACTTAGTGGCTTAGAACAATACACATGAATTTAACTCAAGTGTCTGCACATTCACAAATCAAGGTGGATTTGATTGGACAGTCTTCTGATCTCACATATATTGGGGGATTGGCTGCAGATCAGCTGATCTAGGATGTTGTAGACTGGGATGACTCTGCCTCCTTATGCCTCCATCAGGCTAGTTTAGGCAAAATCTTGTGGATGAGGCACACACGCAAGAGTGTTTAAAATGCAGTAGACCATTTGAAAGCTACTTGATGCATCACACCTGATAATATGTCATTAGCTAAGGCTAGTCATATGATCAAACTTAGAAACAAGGGCAGAGACATAGAATTCTGTCACTTCAGTGAAAGAAACTGTAAAATTACATGGCAAGCCTTGGATACAGGAAGGCGTAAAGAACTAAGTTTTATGTTGCAATCTGCAACACAAAAACTGAGACAAGTTTTTAAAGATTTTTAAAACAGAAAATGCTTCTATGGATTGACTGTATTTAATCATCACAAGGTTACAAATTAAAAACATTAAAAAATTCTCAAGAATGCATGAATTGTTTTCAAGTCTACTTTCTGAAAAACTTTATTCTTACATGTTTAGCTTCGCATTGTAAGAAACAAATAAATCATTCATTAACTTGCATATTAGCCACTGAAATTAAAGAACACATTTCTCGTGTTTTGCGATTATTGCCTTACATTAAATTTTTAAATAAAGTTTTAACCCCGTTAGAAATAAATATATTTTTAAATTTAAATGATACATTCTTTGACAGAATGTATTTGCTCAAGGAAACTATTTTAAAGATCAGCCTGTAGAAGCCTACTGCTACTTGTTTTTATTGACATAGCTAAACAATATGCCCTTGATTCTAATATATAATAAAGACAACTAATAATACTTACTTTCCTTTTCTTTATATCTAGATTTTTAGGGCAGAGGCAGGTTTTATTTATTTGGCTGTTTAGGTAACAGTGAATATTATCAGTATGTTTGTTAAGCCTTATATATTGTTAAGCCAATATATTTGTTAACTCCTATATTACTTCAGTATTTTCCTGGATTTGCTTCCTTTCTTATTTGAATACTTCCTCCAAGAGTAGTTTTAGTAAGAATGTTTTTCATAGCAGAATTTCTGAGGCCTCACATGCTCAAGAATTGAATGTGTGTGTGTGTGTGTGTGTGTGTGTTTGTGTTTAAAGAGAAAGAGCGAGATAAAGAATCTATATCTTATGATTTATGTATCCAGATTTCAAGATATCCCGACAGTGAGTGATATAGTCTGAATGTTGTCTAAGCAATAACATCAGAATAATGATAATGTTCAAAAAATGTACATGAGTTAAAAATTTAACTCATTATTAATTACAGAGCCAGGAAGATGTTACAA
Source organism: Nomascus leucogenys (assembly GCF_006542625.1). Lineage (NCBI taxonomy): Eukaryota > Metazoa > Chordata > Mammalia > Primates > Hylobatidae > Nomascus > Nomascus leucogenys. The sequence continues at coordinate 21,189,645 of NC_044387.1, forward strand.
CAAGATAAAGGAAAAATCAAAGAAGCATACTTTCATATGTAGTAGTAAAAGAATGTTGAAATAAATTTGCACATGGATGGCTTTCTTCCTGTGGGGAGAGGGGTGTCAATTGAAGCCCCACTGGACAAAATTCATTTGCATTTGCATAAACAAGAATTATTTTGTATTGTTATCAGTAATCTACAACTCACTAGAATTGCAAAATTGCTCAAAGGCAGCTAAATAATTAGCTAACCCAAAAGGCTAAGATCTATCAATACATAGCTTTTCTTTTGAGATACTCCATAATCTTATTTATTCCAACTTTACTTATCATATTTTGTCCTTTCTATCAAAGTAACTTCAAAGAAATATTATTTCTTATTACAAAATAATGAGGGTTTTATTATGTATGTTCTGTGTCTTAGTCTATTCAAAGTGCTATAACAAAATGCCATAAACTATGTATCTTATAAAGAACAGAAATCTGTTTCTCACAGTTTTGGAGGCTGGAAAGTCCAAGATCAGGGTGTTGGCTGATTTGGCACCTGGTGAGGGCCATATTTCCCTGTTTATAAATGGTGCTTTCTCACAGTGTCCTTACATGGAGGAAGGGGCAAGGCAGCTCACTGGTGCCTCTCATAAAGGGCACTAATCCCAATTGAAAGAGCTCTGCCCCCATGACCTATTCACCTTAAGTCTCTGTCTTCTAATATCACTTTGGGGGTTACAAGTTCAACATAGGAATTCTTGGGGAGACAAGCATTCAGACCATCACAGCCTGGTTATTTATCTAGGTATACCAAAACCATTAATTTTTAATGTGCCATACTATGTTTTCTATACTCAAAATTTTCATAAGGAATATCAGATTGGACTTTTATAAAGTATAATTGTTTTCTATTGGAAGAATAAGAAGCAAAATTCAATAAATCCTTCCCCAGATTTTACCTTCAGTGTTCATGATGTGTATGAGTACCTCTTCTTTGAAGTCTCTACAATGTCTTGATGATCTTTGACCTACCAGAAAGTGATCTTTCTTATCAACTGTGAAGCTGAGAACCCTGTATGCCAGGTAGTGGGCCACTGTTTTTGATGCAGCTCGGTGAGCTTAGAATCTATAAAGTCCACCTTAGTTTTCAAGAAAGGGTTTATCGTCTTTGTAAAATAATCATTATTGCCAAACATGATGTTCTGGACAAAGTTTTAATTGCCTTGTCTTTCCCATTTATCCTAGTAAAAAGGAGAATGGATTACTATTGAACAGTTCAATAACTATGGTTATTGAACAACCATTGCCATAAAAAGTAACAAAATTCAATAGAAATTTTCTGAATTGTGGATAGTAGGATGTCAGTAAGAATCAGATATAATTTTTAAATATTTCAGTTTTCAAAGGAAGTCTACTAAACAATTATCTGTTAGAGATAAAGAAGATAGAAAAATGACTTCTTTATATATTCACAAAATAGAACATTAAAACAATGTCAACACAATTCCAAATTACATAATTAAATTCCCCTCATCAGTTCATTAGGTTTCATGTAATTAATTCTTGTTCTCCCATATCTTGGATTAGCATTAACTTTAAAAAGGTTTCTGGATATCCTGACAGCCAGTGGTATGGACTGAATGTTGTCTAAGCAATGACATCAGAAGCCTGTAGCCAAAAATATATTTTTGACATATCCGTGGTTTAAAATACTTACTAGAGCCTTACTCACAAGGCTCTAAGACAGTCTTTCTTTCTTTCTTTCTTTCTTTCTTTCTTTCTTTCTTTCTTTCTTTCTTTTTTGGGAGTCTCGCTCTGTTGCCTAGGCTGGAGTGCAGTGGCCTGATCTCAGCTCACTGCAACATCCGCCTCCCAGGCTCAAGTGATTCTCCCACCTCAGCCTCCAGAGTAGTTGGGACTACATGCACACACCACCACACCAGGCTAATTTTTGTATTTTAGTAGAGATGGGGTTTCACCATGTCAGCCAGGCTGGTCTCGAACTGCTGACATCTAGTGATCCACCTGCTTCGGCCTCCCAGAGTGCTGGGGTTACAGGCGTGAGCCACCTCACCCAGCCGACAGTCTTTCTTTAATGAAGATAGAAACTATGGCCTGTAGGTTATTGCAGGGCCTTTAGGCAAGCATCACAGTAAACCAAAATCTACATGTAAATGACAGATACTTAACACAGTCATGGTTAATTTATTACTAAAATTTTCAAGTGTGAAAGATATGGTGAGGGTTTATAACAAGAATCACAGAGCTGACAAGGAAATGGTTATCTATGTAGTATGCAAAATAAGAAAAAAATAGCCATATCTGAAAAAATTAAACAAGATGTCATTAAGGACAAGGATTAAGCCTATTTTCAAATAAGTCTGTGAATGTTACAACTGATTTGTTAAAATTGACAAAATTTTTATAGAGATAAAAACTTTTTCATATACAACAAAATAATCCTGAGACACCATATGTATCATATGCTAAGACCACGCCAAAAAATATATAAAAAGCAAACCAAGAAAATGCAAAGAATATTGGAATAATTCAAATAAAGTGATTCACTGAGTCTGGAGTAGAACCCAAACATCAGTATTTTTATAAAACTTTATAGATAAATTAGATATGTATTCCTTAATTTTAACAAACTGATTTAGAAGATGCTAAATTTAAATTAGAGAAATAAGGTTGAAGTCAAGTAAACATTTTAAATAATAACTGATGTTATATCTGGTAGCATTGTTTAATAATCTACAAACCACCACCAGAACCAAGCTAAACAGAAGGATTATGAACACCGGGACATTTCTAGAAAATTTTATGTTTTGTCAAGAGTGGTGAAGACCATGAGATGTTACACCATATGAAGTTATAGTCAGGGAAAGTTCTTTATTCATACAACCAGATCAATGGCTAAAGTAATATTACAGCATCATTCCTCAGTCCAGAAGTGATGTGATGGGAGTATTACATCCTGATGATGAAGGAAAAGAACAGAAGATTTTCTTCTGTTTTTATACTAAATTGATAGCTGTCCCCTTTTAGTCCCCCAAAATGAAAAAAAAAAAAAAGAAAACAATAATTTTAATGTTTTGAGCATGATAAGAAACTATTTTCACCCTAATGTTTTTAGAAAAATAAATAAGTCTTTATAAGAGCCAGATGACCCCTGGATGTCTCCAGTTATAAGAAGCTAGAACTGTCTCCCAATTATTGGCTTCATTCCTTTTGATGTGTTTCAGTGCTCCTGGCACTTAGCATTTAACACAGGGATCTAGTCTAAGCTCTCACCATTTGGTTCTCTAGGGGACATAATGGAAGTTGAATATATTTTCATATCAGAGCAATTAACTAGATAAATGCTTATAGATCTAATTCCTCGTATATGAAAATCAAAATACTTCTGAGGAAGTGAAAGCCAACATTCTCTAGCTTTGTATCATGTACATATCCATGTTTCAGGAGGCGAGGGCATTTGCAAAAGCACTGAGAAATACAGGGAAGTTTTATTTCCCCACCTTCCTATAAAACAGATAATTTATAAAATACTTATATTAGTAGTATTTTACCTATACAAATGTAACGTAGGAAAGGCTAAGCATCTCTTCTAATTTTAAAACAATGTTCATGCTACTCATAAATAATAACATATCAAATAAAACCTAATTATTTTTAGTACATCTAGAGAACATAGTATATTTTTCTCTGTCACTGTTGCTCCTAGTATAGTATCAACCACTTATATTAACTATAACTCTTAATCAAAGTAACTAGCTTTTATTTCACAGAGAGAACAGAGGAAGGTAGGGGAGAGGAGGACAAATAATTGAGAGGTGTTTGTCATGCACCAACATTTTAGCAGATAAATATGAGTTCCAAATACACATAACATTCTATAGACACAAGCACCCCTTTTAAAACTTTTCGAAGTGGCAAAACATAAATTTTTTAATTATCATGGAACAAAGCCATAGCCTTTTTGTAACATATAAAAATAAAAATAAAAAAATGTAAACTTAAAATTATGACAAAGAGTCAATGTTTGGTACTTAGTTTGGAATTATATGGATAGCCACTGACTATCCAATACCTAACTGAATTAACTCATTCTAAGATTTTAAGTCACGTAAAGATCTTGAAAATTTTCTTCAAAACCCACTATAAAACCTAATTACTGTTAAGTTGATCAAAATCCATTTTGTTAAATGTACATTTACATTTTTTATAATATTAAACATCATGTAAGAGTAATGTTACCTCTTTGATCAGTAAATGTGTATAAATTTGGAAAAAATCATACCCAAGTAGAATAACAAGCCATGCTACTATTCTACTTCCTCATGCAAATAAGTGAAGGCACAACTATTTTTATTAAATCATAATAAGTAATTTTTTTTCTGACCAAAGTTTTACCTAATTTACATTCCCTTGGATTTTTTAAAGTTTCTGGGTTAGTTTATATAAAATATTATTTTTATCTTTTAATTAAAGAATATTTAAATTATTACATGTTCAATTTTATTATTACCTGTAAATTTTAAAAATTGAAAATAAGGGCTTATTTTTCTCTATAAATCCATTAGAACTTACTTTAAGAGACTAAATACACTAAATTCAAAATATTCTCTAGAGGTATAGAAATATTTCATAATTACAGGTAAAGACCTTTATGAATTACAGATAGACATACTGGCATAAAGATAACTTATAGCTTCAATTTTATAATTTCAGCCTTGAGCCAATAGTAAGCACAAAACCACAAAAGCTCACTGATTAAGATAAGAAAGAGATGTTCTCCTTACTAGTGGTCAGAATTTTCTACAGAATTTGAGCCCAAAGTGACAAATAAACAAAAAGGTTGTTAAGTCAGATTCTGTAACAATTCTCATCTACCAGGTAATTGATCTCTATAAATCATTAGTCCTTTTACAGAGATCATAAAATGGCTTGGCCATAGCTCCACATTCCTAATCATTGCTATCACTTATTAGTGATTAAAAAAAAAATACATAGAAAAGAAAACTGAATTGGAAAAACAGAGAGTCAGCAAAATTCAACTGCTATTTGGATTCACCTCAGGGAGTCAAGAAAAGATGTGCCTGGGCTCCAGCAGCCCATATAGAGAGCGGTTCCCTAGCAACAATGTCCATTCATCTAGCTCTGTCAGGTGAATCAATCCACTGTGAGTCTCAGTGGAAGACTTCCAAAATTGTTAAAGAATTCTTTTCAAAAAAAAGTAAAATTATAACTGTCCTAGAGATATTAGATGAACTCTTGTTAGATATTTAACCCAGCATTAATGAGGGAACAAGGGAGATCTTACAACCAGTTCAAAAAAGATTTGAAAGAAACAAACTTATTTTGAGTTTTAAAATGTTGAAATGAATTTGCCAATGTATTCAAAAGTAGCTTTTAAAAAACAGTAGTGGGGGAAAGGAAGAGAAGAAAGTCCATTGAATACCCACTGGACAGAATTCATTTGCATTTCATAGACAAGACTTATTTTGCATAAGTTTCACTTATCTACAATTTGCAGAGTTATAAATTAGCTTTAAGGCAATACAAGTCTGAAATCAGTTAATCTGGAAGGATGTCCTCTACAGAATTTGTACTATTCCATTTAGACATCTATTTTCTTTTCTTTCAAAATTTCATTTTAGTCTACCTAAGTAAATAAAAAATTGTATTTTTGCATGTATCTAGTGATGCTGTTAAGCAGTCTAATGCTAATTTGATTCTTAAAACTTTGCAAATGATATGCTTTTGCTCCAAAGTAGTTTAGTTTTGTTTTTAAAACTTTGCTTTATTTTAAGAAATACATTCCTTGTTTTTGTTGTTCTTAGGTTTCAGTATAATGGATCTAGTTGTCGGGTTTCACGTATTCCCCCCACTGAGCTTTCTCTGAGGTCTTTCAAACTGAGGCTTTTATTTTTTGTTTTTGTCTTCCTTTTCCTTTAAATAATTTTTTTTCTTTCTATGGTATGTTATCAAAAGGCTTATTATATGATTCTTAGTTTTTAAACCTCTAAACTTTACTTTTCTATTTACTACTTCTCTTTTCTTTCCTTTGGATATTTTGGTGAGTTGCTTGATCTTTTCTTCCACTGAGTAATTTGTTCTTCAGCTATGTCCATTCAGTAATTTATTCCATCCATTTCCCCATTATTTATTTCAAGTATATTTTGCATACCAAATATTTCGTTTTGGTTCTTTTGAAATTATTTTGTGTTTTTCTTCAAATTATTAATACCTCAAGCTCTATAATCAAATATATTGTGCTAATTTTAAATTCTTGTTTAATTGAATCCTCTTTAATTCCACCCCTTCTCAAAGGAATTTGCTCCACCAATCATCCTTCATTTCTAATAATGTTAATGCCAACTTTCTATTTTCTTACAAATATAATGCTGTAGTCATCCTTGACTTTTTTGTCTTTTTTTTTTTTTTTTTTTTTTCAAAAAATTCGGTCAGATATTTAAAATAAATTCAGAATCTAACCATTTTCTAGTCTTTCTGTTACTTTCTCTGAATCAAGACATCATCTCTCAGCAAGATAACTACAGTAGCCTCTGAACTTGTGCCTGTTTTTATCATATACCCCATCAATTTTTTCCCCAATGTAATTGTTCAAGGGAGCCTAAGAAAAATATAATCAGGCTGATTTAGTCCTCAAATTAAACAATTTCCTATTTATCTCAGAGAAAACCCCCAAACTCTCACAACTGCCTATGAGGCCTTGCAAACCTCTGTATTTCTGTGAACTCATTTTCTACTATCCTTCTCATTGCTCACATCAGTCTATCCCTACTGACCAAGAATTGCTCCCTGTAGTGGGTTGAAATGTTGCCTCCAAAAAAGATATATCCAGGTCCTGGAAACTGGGAATGTGACCTCATTTAGATAAAGTATCTTCACAGATGTAGCTAAGGCTCTCAAGATGAGACCATCTTGGATTATCATGGTGGACCCAAAGTCCAATAACAAATGTTCTTATAAAAGATAGAAGAGTTATACGAAGATAAAGGCAGAGACTGGAGTAATGCAGTCTTAAGACAAGAAAATCCTAGAATAGCCAGAATCTGTAAGAGGCAATAAAGACAATATCTCCTTCCAACCTGGGGAGAAAGATCCCTCTTGCTGTCACCTTAACTTCAAATTTCTGCACTCCAGAACTACAAAAGAATAGAGATTTCTTTTGTTTTAATCATTGTTATAGCAGCACTCCCTGAGAAATGAACATAGTACCAAGGAAGGCAGACAGACTCTGTCCTCAGCACTTGCACTGACTTTCTCTAATGCATCAAATGATTTTAATCCATATAATTGTATTGCTTATATACCCACTTCATTTAAATTTTTACTCAAAAGTCTCCCTCAGAGTGTGACATAAAATGACCACTTTACTTAAAATTGCAACTCTACCCTCCTAACATTTCTTACCCTATGTTTTAGGCTGTTGTTGCATTGCTACAAAGAAATACCCAAGGCTGGGTAATTAATAAAGAAAAGAGCTTTAATTGACTAATGGTTCTGCAGGCTATACAAGCATGGTGCCAGCATTTGCTCAGCTTCTGAGGAGGCATCAGGGAGCTTTTACTCATGGCAGAAGGAGAAAGTGGATCATGCATGTCACATGGTGAGAGTCGAGCGAGAGAGTGGTGGGAGGTGCCACTCACTTTTAAACAACCAGACCTCATGAGAGCTCACTATCAAGAGTACAGCACCAAGCTATGAGGGATTCGCCCCCATGATCCAAACACCTCTCACCAGGCCCCACCTCTTGGGGATTATATTTCAACATGGGATTTAGGGTGGCAAATACCCAAACTATATCATTCTGCCCCTGGTCTCCCAAGTATCGTGTCCTTTTCACATTGCAAAATACAATCATGCCTCCCCAACAGTCCTCCAAAGTCTTAACTAACTCCAGCATCAAATCACTCAAAAGTCCCACATTCAAAGTTTCATCTGGAAATGAGTTTCTTCCACCTATAAAATCAAAACAAATTATTTACTTCCACAATGGAGGTAGAGCAATTGGGTAAACATTTCCATTCCAAAAGGGAGAAATCAGCCAAAAGAAGGAGGCTACAGGCCCCATGCAAGCCTGAAAGCCAGCTGAGAAGTCATTATATCTTAAAGCTCCAAAATAATCTCCTTTGACTCCAAATCCCACTTCCAGGGCACATTACTACAAAGGATGGGCTCCAAGGCATGGGGCAGCTTTGCCTGGGTGCCTTTTCCAGGGCCAGGATACAGATTGCTGATGCTTCTACCATTCTGGGTCTGGAGGGCAGTGGCCCCCATCCCACAGTGCCAATAGGACGTGCTTCTGTGGGGACTCTGCATAGGACCTTCAACCCCACATTTCCCCTCTGCCCTGACCTAGTAGAGGTTCTCTGTGAGAGCTCTGCCCCTGCAGCATGCTTCTGCCTGGGCACCTATGCTTTTTATGCATCCTCTAAAATCTAGGTGGAGGCTACCAAGTCTCCTTCATTCTAGCACTCTGTGTGCCACAAGCCTTAACACCTTATGGAAACCCCCAAGGCTTACAGTGGCTTGCACCCTCCAGAAGAGCAGCCTGAGCTCTTCCTGAGGTCTTTTGAGCCATGGCCATAGCTGGAGCAGCAGGGATGCGGGGAACAGCCTCTCTAGGTGGCAGGGGGGCTATGGAACTCGAGGCCTGGCCCCTGAAACCATTCTCCTCCTAGGTCTCTGGGTCTGTTTTGCCTCAAAGATCTCTAAAATGCCTTCAAAGCCTCTTTCCCATTATCTTGGCTATGAGTACCTGACTCATTTTCAGTCATACAAATCTCTCTAACAAGCGATTGCTCTGTAGCCCACTTAAATTCCTCTCCTAATAATGCTTTTTCTTTCTCTGCCACATGGCAAGCCTGAAAATTTTCCAAACTTTTACGCTCCACTTCTCTTTTACGAATAAGTTCCAATGTTAAGTTATTTAAGCAGCCACCCTCCTCCTGGTGACAATTTTCTGAATCATGCTATTCTTGCATTGCTATAAAGAAACACCTAACACTGGACAATTTATAACAAAAAGAGGTTTAATTGGCTAACAGTTCTGCAGGCTGTACAAGCATGGCACTGGCATCAGCTCAGCTTCTGGGGAGGCTTCAGGGAGCATTACTCATGGCAGAAGGTGAAGGGGGAGCAAGCACATCACAGGGTAAAAGAGGGAGCAAGAGAGTGGGGAGTGGGTACCATACACTTTTAAACAACCAGATCTCAGAAGAACTCACTATCAAGAGGACAGGATTTCCCACCAGGCCCCACCTTCAACATTGGAAATTAAATTTTAACATGAGATTTCGGAGGAACAAACATCCAAGCTATATTACCCTGTTTTATTTTTCCATAGTACTATCATCTACTCAAATAAATGTATGTATTTTACATGTATGGTTTTCCTTCCCCTAATAAAATGTATGCTCTGGAAGAATATAAATATTTGTCTTTTTGTTTAAAGCTAATGTATTTGAGTTATGTATTCCTTGGCACCTAAAAGAGTTTCTGGAATGTAGCACAACCTAAATGAATATTTGTTAGATGAATAAATTAGTCACTTAGTTTGTCATCTTTTTTTTTTTTTTGCAGTAGTAATATTCCTCTGTGGTTGGGTTAATTTGGATTTGTTCCCATGGGGTTCCTGTTACCTCCTTAATTCGATTCACTGTCTCCACAGATTAATTCAGTGGTTGGGGAGGAAACATTGTTTATCATTCCTATTCTCCCCAGCTCTCCAGCAAGAAATTTTTCTAAACAAAATTTTTCTTTTAAACTCTTAAGAAGCAGCAGCTGCCTTTCAAGAGGCAGCCTCTGTAAGTTTTAATTAGTCACTGGGTCTGGGAGAGCAAAAGCTTGTAGACTGTCCCGACACATTGCAGGAGGACTTTTGTGCAGACCTAATATCATTTCCACTGTGGAACAAAGACTAGTACTGCTGCTACTAAACTTTTGTGATGAAAAGGCAGAAAAGTATTTTCCCAAGGGACAGGGGAAAGCTTGGAACAAGACTTAGACGCTTTACTCCTGTGTGAAAGAGTAATGCTGCCTCTGTCATCCTATAGCTGACCTGAAACTATCAGGCCTTGCTCTTCTCCAGTTGATATAAATAATTTCATAGAACATTAACATCAAATAAGGTCACTCTTGACTATGATGAATCAAGATAAAAACAAGATCACTCCATAATTATGGGTGAAAACAGACAAAACAAGAACATGTCCAGATCACAGAACACTGAACATTCTCCTCTCCCAGACACATCCGAGACTGCTGCTGCTTTACTAAATTTAGCTTTAGCCCTCAGTTTTCTCTCCTTCTAGATATGATGTATTAAAGTATCCACTCACATAATAACCTCCACTCCTTTAAAATGTGCAATCCAGAGCAACACACTCTTCCTTACACTCTGCCCTACATCATCTAACACAAACGCAAATCTTATACTAACTACTTTTTAACACTGCGTGCTGAGAAGCCCTCAGTCCTCCATAGTGTGTGTTGGCTCTTGCTGAGGTTTTCCAATCTGTATAACTGTGGGTATGCTCTTGGTGGTCTTTGGCTAGAAATAATTGACACCCACCTATCTTCATCCTGAAGCTTCAGATAGTTCTCTACTCAGTAAAGTGCTAAAAAATATTTAACAATGGGGTCTCAAATAATAATAATAATGATAATGAAGAAGAAGAAGCAGCAGAAGAGGAGGAGGAGGAAAAAGAAGGAGAAGGAGGAGAAGGAGAAGGAGGAGAAGAAGAAGACATAGTCCTGAATTGTAGTGTTTCCTAATTTCCATGATATAATTACTTCCACAAGGGATTATTCAAAGATACCAAGTATTTATTTGGCTCTTAAAATCCTGGATTTCCCTAAATCAGCTATTGTTTGATGGCATGACTGGCTACAAGATACTACAGCCTTTAGCTGTCAGATACTCACAGACTACATGTTCGCTTCCTAAAATCTATGCCACCTTCCCTGCCAATGCTACAGTTTCTCCAGGGTCACTCTGGGGGTAAGGAAGCAGCATGCCACAACTGCTCACTCTTGCAACACTAACTAGAAAGTCTGAAATGTAGTTGTTATTCAAGCAACCATATGTGCACGAGTTTGTAAAGGTAAAATTAGTCATTGGCTTAAGATATATATTGGTAATTCTTTGAGGAAAAGGAAAGAATTTTGCACTTACTGAAATATAACTTCTGTAGATAGAACTCAATTTCCTTTTAAGCTTCAGCATACCAATTGGCACAAATCACCCCACGTGATAGCAAAGGCAAATATTTTCAATCTATTTGGGCATTGACTTTCACTATACTACTTAAGAGTTGTTCTTAAAGGGAAATAATTTTCTCCTAAAGCATGTACATAATGATACTTGGAATGTCACTTGTAAACGAAAAAGTTAATAGTACTTGAAGCATTTATAATTCTAATATTTAAATATGCTATACACTGTAAGATCTGAACTAAAATGTAAAACTTTTTACCCCTTCTTTCAGTGTTTCTACACCGTCTGAACCATAAGATTTGAAGGCAACTGTCTGCTGTTGAATGGCATATGTGCTGTTGATGACCTTGGTAAAGTTATATAAGCTTTGTTCCTCAGTTTCCTAGTCTGTAAAATGAGTGTGATATTAATAGAACCTAACTTATTAAGTGGCGTCAAAGATTAAATAAGTTCCTGTATGCAAAATGTTTAGAAAAAAGCCTGGCACATAATAGGTGATAACAACATGAATATTCTTATTATTCTGTTACTTGAGCATATATTATAATTAGCCATCCAAATATGTGTGTTTTATGCAAACACACATTGTACAATAAGAAAAATTTTTAGGGGCCAGCTTATATGCATAGTATTGCAAATCTGGTCCTACGTGTACACATTTTCAACACAGAAAATTTTTGAAATAAAGAGTTATGAGATAATGATATGCACAGAGCTGTATGAGTGCTAGTTATTTGGGAGGAGAAAGTTATATTATTCAATATATTTTAAAATAGAAATCATAAAAAATATAACTGTGTTTCAATATTGGTGTATTTTGTTTAAGTTGAAATAAAAGCTATTTAAAACTTTAAAAGTGTGAAATTATCCTTGCCCTTTGAAGTGGTAGTTTAATGTAAATGTAAGAATTAAAAGGTGACTAACCATTTATTACTTTTTCACATTTGTCAGCTTAATCCAGTTGGGTAGTTTAGAAATTCTGTCACAGATGTCTGAAATTGTTAAAATTAGCATGTTTTATCTGCAGAATGCAGAACGTTCATTTACATAAAATTGGTTCATTTCTAACACAATGTAGCTATAAAAATATGTTTTCATAAAATACATTTAAAGTAGTTGAAATACTTTCTGGAAAAATTATCTGAGGGGAAAACTGGTAGCATTTATGATGAACTCACCATGATTTATCCTGGCAAGGCAAAGTCCACACTCTTACTAGTTGATAGTTATTGAACCTTGTTTTAAAGAAAAAGATTATTATAAGGCCAGGCGCGGTGGCTCACGCTTGTAATCCCAGCACTTTGGGAGGCCGAGGCAGGCGGATCACGAGGTCAGGAGATCGAGACCACGGTGAAACCCTGTCTCTACTAAAAAATACAAAAAAATTAGCCGGGCGTGGTGGCGGGTGCCTGTAGTCCCAGCTACTCGGAGAGGCTGAGGCAGGAGAATGGCGTGAACCCAGGAGGCGGAGCTTGCAGTGAGCCAAGATTGCGCCACTGCACTCCAGCCTGGGCGACAGAGCGAGACTCTGTCTCATAAAAAAAAAAAAAAAAAAAAAAAAAAAAAAAGATTATTATAACCACAAAAATGGGGTGAAATAGTAAGATTTATCAACAATTGTTAAGTAATTAGGATAGGCTGCTTTCATAAAAACTTTCTCAAAAATAAAAATAAAAAACCTTTATCTATCCCAGATTCTAGAATATTCATTTTATAATGTACCATGAGCACTTACTAAGTGAGAGAGTACTAAGAATTTTGAGCAATACTGTGTTCAGTAATCTGACAAGTAATTTTGCAGCATTATGTCTTTTTAAGATAAAATTCATTAAATAAAAATGATCAAAAAGCAAGAAATAATAGATTGATGAAAGAGAAACAGAGAGAGAAATTGGAAAAAAAACAGACAAAGAGCAAAAGAGAAGGAGAAATCAATTTTAATTTAAAAAATTAATAAGTGGTAATACAGAGATTATATTTAAAAATAGTTTGATTTTACTTTTTAATGACAAAAATCAGAACCCAGATACAGATAAATATATAAATTTATCCTTTGATGAAGGCATGGGTTATACCCCAAACCTAAGATTTTCTGCTTTCAACACATTTTTATCTGAAACTGTACATGAATATCATGCTGTCATGCCCACCCCTTCTCTGACAGCTTGAATAGGCCTGGTTTAAACTTTGCCAGAATGATGACCAGCAGGGACATTTTGAATGATGCCCTTAAAAATCTGAATGGGTAAATATGGGAAATAGTACATATTTAGCTGCAGAAATTAAAACTATTATGCCATGAAGTATTAAAAATGGAAAAGGAACACATGTCCAAAGCACTGAGTAAGCCCTACTTGAAGAAACAAAAGCAATTATACAAAGGAAATACACAACAGGTAAAGATCACATTAGTAGCCCAAAAATATACATACAGATAGAAATAAACAATATATGAGGGGCAGTTCTGATAATGCTAGAAACTACTGTGGAAAATCACAAACTTCTTGACTGTAGTCTTGGCCTATATCTTTCCTCCACCTCTGCTTTGGTTTCATTCTTTCTACTTACCTTCACTAAAGTACAATGTATTTTTTATATATATATGTAAATATATGTATATATATGATTTATATGTATGTATATATGATTTTATATGTATGTATATATATGATTATATATATGTATGTATATATATGATTATGTATGTATGTATATATATGATTTTATATGTATGTATATATACGATTATATATATGTATGTATATATGATTATATATATGTGTGTGTGTGTGTGTGTGTATATATATATATATATATATATATATATATATCATTTGTCTTTTTTCCCTAGAATGTAAGTTCCATGATGGCAAGTTTGTTTTTTGCTTCTTTCTGTAAAATTCAGAATAGTGTCTGGCATATCATCAATGCTCAATAAATACTATAAAGCTATTAAGTGGACGAATGAATATAATTATGATATTGATAGTTCTAGACCTTTCTTTGCATTTGTTTGTGTTTATTTCTGTGGGTCTAGTTTAAGAATGTTCCTGAATTTGCCAGGTGCAGTAGCACAGGCCTGTAATCACCACTACTTGGGAGGCTGCGGTGGGAGAATTACTTGAGTCCAGAAGTTTGAGACCAGCCTGGGCAATATAGCAAGACTCTGTCTCAAAAAATATAATAAAATGTTTCTCAGTTAAATAATTTCTACATGGACTCTTAAGAACACACACACGTACTACCTGATTTATTTCCACCTCCCAGAAGAAACTATCACAAAATTTTTATCAGATTATTAGCTAAATAATACTACTGTTTAGCTAAATAATACTAAATGACTTCTCATAATGGTGCTTTTTTGGTTTTGCAATTTTAGTATCATTTATTGACTTCCAGCAAGGAACTATCTTTTCTACTACCCAAAATTTATTTATTTTGCTGCTTCCTGTGGAGCAAAGAATTTCATTTTTCAATTCTTTATTGAATTTTAAGTAAATTATGTTTTTTTCCCCAAGAGTTGTTTCTGTTCTCCGAATACTCCTTTAAAAACAAGTATACTCAAAAATGGGAAAATGATATATAGATTAGAATTATAAGGAAAAAGTTATAAATTAGAAAACTAGAGATAAGATGCAAACTAAAAACAAACATCCCAGTGGTTTCCAAACTGAACAGGCTGCAATGGCAGTATGAATGTGGGTGTCTACTCAGACTTCCCTGTTTCTCCATTAATTCTCATCAAAACATTTGTGTGAAACCTTAGTGACTTCACTTAAAATTTTTAACTTGAAAATTAAGATCCTGAAGAAATAATTATATAATTATTCACCTATTCAAATAATCTTTTGTAGAGCAGTTGAATAAAAATTGTCTTTCTTTTGTAATAAACTTAGGTTGTTCTATTGAGAGATAAATACAGGCACAAAATAGTAAATTCTCATGTGAAAATGTGGTCCATGTTTTAGAAACATCAAATTTTAAAAAATACAAGAACAATATTTTAATGAAAATTAACTTTATAATAATTGCAGTAAAGTTGCAATACAATCACAGAGTTTTTAGACTTCTTTCAAAGCATGGTATTGTTTTTGTAACTGTTAATAGCTCTTCACTCCATGTGCAGCTTTTTTCATACTCATGATGTTTTACTATTACCTCCAAGATATCAAAGCTCAGTTTTTAAGTCTTGACCTTCTACAGCTGATGTAGGAAGATGGTAAGAGAATTTTTCATACAAGTGGAAAGATTTCTGTTCCAAACTCATATAAACTCATACTACTTTATGCAAACTGATTTTCTCAACCACTCCCTATCACAAATCATTAATAAAGGACAAATAAACATATACTCTCTTCATTTTTTTTCCAAAATGCATTTCTATGCAGAGGTTTTTAACTGACTTCCCACTGCATCCTTTTTTTAAAAAAAATGAACCTAATTTTTAAGTAACATTTAATAATTTGGGGATTATGTTTAATTAAGATATCTGAATTATCTCAGAAATTCAGAGATTCTCTCTACATTGAATATGCATTTTGAAATGTAAACAATTGCCTGGGCCTGAGTACTAGTTTCCTCTGTAATCTCAATGGCAGGCATGAACTGTACAGTCCCTACCACCGACAACACATAGGCACATATCGTACATGCCCGTGGTGGCTTCATTGTATAGACATTTGGCAAACCTAGGAATTTGACCATTCTAGTTGTAGTCATGCCTCCCCCTTTCCCAGCTGGAAGAAATTTTCCATTCTCCAAACATTTAAATTTCACAGCTTTCTACATTTTGGTATACACTTGAATACACAATTCTTCATCCTTTTTCCTCATTTTCAATGCTAAATATAAGGCAGAATAAGTATTTTTGTTTCATATTTATGGAGAACATACTGCGAGTTACATAAAAGGATTACTTTTCCTTTTTTTTGTTCTCCTATTTTTTCAATGTAGTAGTATAGGGAGATTATTACTTGAAATTAAAGTTATCAGATGAAATTTTACATGAATATTTAATCTTCATATGAAGGTCAAATAACATTAAAATCTTTATGCATGACTTTCATAATATACTGATATCTCTAAGTTTTCAATTTTTTAGTAAATTTTAAATATTAACAATATCCACAGAAAGAAATCTCTAACAATTATTTTAAAATTTGATAGTAATCCAAGGTACTTGATTTCCATTATCATTAGAGTACTTTTTTTGGAAAGAGTATTTTAATGAGATGCTAATGGAAAATACTACTCCCTCCTCTTAAACCTGATCCACATTTCACTATGCTCAGATAAAGAGCTACTGTAAAAATTTAACTAACTTGACTGAAAACAGAATAAGTAAACAAAAAAAAATTAAGTTCTGTAAATGTGTTACTGATAAATTGTAGTAAAATAAAACATATTTCAAGATTATTGTCTTGAAATTTTTATGGAATATTTCTTTTCAGATTTAACTTAAGATACTTGATGTAATATCTGATGAGGTTTTTTAACCTAATCAAATCTCTAAAATCTTTGGGAAAGTGATATACATCCAATGTCTATTTTATTTAACACTACAGCTATTGAATCAACCTCACAATTGTATTAATGTCAAATATATCCAGATGGATAAGAAAAAAATTAAAAATTAAAAATATTTAAAAGTAATAGTCCTAATGTTCTTGATTGAAATATATTTATAAAGATACAATTTGTATTTGACTTCCTTCTCCTGTATATATTTACAGGACACTACTTTAGTAACTTTGTACTTTCTAAACTAACTAAATTAGAACGTCATAAGGGTGGAATAAGAAATATGATTTAAGTAACCAATTGATATTTTTAATCTTGTGCTTCTTCCAAAGAGGGATTGAGAGCTTCAATATGCAAAAAGGAGAGCAAGCAAAAGAGGAAGAAAAAAAAAAAGGGTGAGTAGGCAATGAGGCAAGTGGTTACATTCTTGTGAGGCTGTGAATAGTGTTCCTTAAATCTATATTTTACATATGAAAAGAAAGGAGTGGGAGAAACAGTCAACTATGCATTGATCTCACACTCAGTAATCTACTTTTTACATGCAATAAGGCATTTGAAAGTACAGCTCTGACTGGGCACAGTGGCATTCATCTGCAGTCTCAGCCCTTTGAGAACCCAAGGGAGGAGGGTCAATTGAGCTTGGAAATTTGAGACCTGCCTGAGCAATAACATGAGACTTCACCACTACAAAAAAACACTTTAGCCAGGTATGGGGGGCATCTCTGTGGTCCCAGCTACTAAGAAGACTGAGGTGGGAGAATGGCTTGAGCCTGGTAGGTCGAGGCTGCAAAGAAGGATGATCATGCCATTTCACTCCAGCTTGGCCACAGTGTGAGACCCTGTCTTAAAAAATAAAAAGTAAAATAAAATAAAAATAAATTTTAAAAAATTACAGCTCTCTGGGAACAAAAGGAAGATAGTTTTTTGTATGACTCAGTTCTCAATCTTAATTTTCTCTTTGGCATAGGCAGTTTGATGTCTCAAGCTTTTATTTTTATTTCATACTTCCCTCTATTCTTAAAAATCTTTCAGAAGAAGCATTGTAAAAGAAAATGAGTCTCTGGTCACAGGTTTGGTCTGAACCTTCATCACCAGGATGGTTTATTCCTAGAAGGTTAAGTCCCATATTGCTAGGAAGGCTCATTTCTAACAGGTCATGTCTCAGTGAGATAGTCAAATGCCTAAGCAGATAAAACGGGATCTCCAGAGAAACTCCGACATGCCCCACAAGTGTTTACATCAGATGCATTTGTACAGATGAGGGAACCTGCCCAGGGCCTTGTCTGAGCATGCTCAGGTGTGCACTGGGGGAACAGGGTGGAGCCATAGGCAGCGAGGGTAAGGAGCCTGGCCTCTTCAGTTCCTTTGTGATGGCCTGGGATTCAATCTCCCAGGTGGCGGGGGAAGGGGCGGGGGGCTGTTAGCAGGGCTGCATCTCACTTTGTTAAGGTTTTTGTTTGTTTTTCTTTTTCTTTTCCCCCTTTTTGCCCAATAAAATCCTGCTATACTCACCCTTCAGTGTTTCTCAGAGGTGACAGCGTTCTGGCAGTCCTCACAGCCCTCTCGGCACCTCCTCTGCCTGGACTCCCCCACTTTGGCGGCACTTGAGGAGCCCTTCAGCCCACCGCTGCACTGTGGGAGCCCTTTTCTGGGCTGGCCAAGACCGGAGCCGGCTCCCTCAGCTTGCAGGGAGGTGTGGAGGGAGAGGCGCGAGCGGGAACCAGGGCTGCGCGCGGGCTTGTGGGCCGGCTGGAGTTCCGGGTGGGCGTGGGCTTGGCGGGCCCTGCACTCGGAGCAGCCGGCAGGCCCTGCTGCCCCTGGCAATGAGGGGCTTAGCACTCGGGCCAGCGGCTGCGGAGGGTGTACTCCCCCAGCAGTGCCAGCCTACCCGTGCTGCGCTCGATTTCTCACCGGCCCTTAGCTGCCTTCCCGCGGGGCAGGGCTCGGGACCTGCAGCCCGCCATGCCTGAGCCTCCCACCCCCTCCATGGGCTCCTGTGCCGCCCGAGCCTGGGGTCCCCTTCCACACTGTGAAAGCTTTGTTCTTTCGCTCTTTACAATAAATCTTGCTACTGCTCACTGTTTGGGTCCACTCTGCCTTAAGAGCTGTAACACTCACCGCGAAGGTCTGCAGCTTCATTCCTGAAGCCAGTGAGACCAGGAGCCCACAAAGAGGAACGAACAACTCCAGATGCGCTGCCTTAAGAGCCCTAACACTCACCGCGAGGGTCCTGAAGTCAGTGAGAGCAAGAACCCACCAATTCCGGACACAATGCCATGTTCCTACATTTTCCTGATCGTGTGAAAATAACCCAGTTTTTGCTGAACTAAGGGGCAAAATTCTGCAACATTTTGGCACCCAGACGTGGGGCTTGAGGAAGAATGAGTAAGGTGTGGACCACAAAGTCTTCTTCATTTTTGCTTCTAAGCCTTTTTGTCCTCAGACTTTTTCTGAGGGTAGAAGAAATTGTGCCTCCTTTCTGTCTTGACCCCCATCGCTTTCAGGGGTCGGGAATGTCAACCTTTTCTTTCTTTTTTGGGGATGGACAGTCAAACAGCGGCTCCCTCTCCTTCCAGCTGGGGCTGGGGTTCACGGCTCAAGGATACCCAATGACTGGCTTGCCTTGCCCACCACACATCCGTGGAATCTTTCCCTCCTCCAGCCAAGGAGTCCAGCTCCTTCTGACAGCTATTAAGTTTCTCTTCCAGTGGGAAGAACCCATTTGCATAAGAATAAGAGGTTCTGTGAAACCCCGTCTCTACTCAAAATACAAAAAAATTAGCCGGGCTTGGTGGCGGGCACCTGTAGTCCCAACTACTCGGGAGACTGAGGCAGGAGAATGGCGTGAACCTGGGAGGCGGAGCTTGCAGTGAGCCAAGATAGTGCCACTGTACTCTAGCCTGGGCGACAGAGCGAGACTCCGTCTCAAAAAAAAAAAAGAATAAGAGGTTCTTCCCCAGACTTAACCCTGCACCTTAAACTTTTTTTTTCCTTTTCTCTACCCTATCAACAGTTAACACAGTCCTGCACTTTGAACTTCTTTTCTTTTCTCCACCAGTGTTATGGGAAGTCAGGGACCCCGAATGGAGGGAACAGCTGGAGCCGTGGCAGAAGAACATAAACTGTGAAGATTTCATCTTAATATGTACATTTATCAGTTCTCAAATAATACTTTCATAATTTCATATGCCTGTCTTTAATCTCTTAATCCTGTTATCTTCGTAAGCTGAGGATGTACATTGCCTCAGGACCGCTGTGATCATTGTATTAACTGTACAAATTGTAAAACGTGTGTTTGAAAAATATGAAATCAGTGGATCTTGCACCTTGAAAAAGAACAGAATAATAGCGATTTTTATGAAACAAGGGAAGGCAACCATAAGGTCTGACTGCCTGCAGGTTCGGGCAAAAAGACCCATTGTTTTTCTTCTTGCCTATAATGGACGTGCAAGTAGGAAACATATTGCTAAATTCTTTTCCTAGCAAAGAATATTAATATTAATACCCTGGGAAAAGAATGCTTTCCTAGAGAGAGGTCTATAAACGGCCTCTCTGGGAATGTCTGTTTTGTTCAGTTGAGATAAGGACTGAGATAAGCCCTGGTATCCTGCAGAACCCTCAGGTTTACTAGGGTGGGGAAGAACTCTGCCCTGGTAAATTTGTGGTCAGACTGCTTCTCTGCTCTCAAACCCTGTTTTCTGTTGTTTTATCAAGACAATATGGTGCACCACTGAACATAGACCCTTATCAGTGGTTCTGCTTTTGCCCTTTGCTCTGTGATCTTTGTTGGACCCTTATCAGTGGTTCTGCTTTTGCCCTTTGTCCTGTTCCCTCAGAAGCATGTGATCTTTGTTAGACCCTTAATAATGGTTCTGCTTTTTCCCCCTTGAAGCATGTGATCTTTGTACCTACTCCCTGTTCTTATACGCCCTCCCCTTTTGAAACCCTTAATAAAAACTTGCTGGTCTGAGACTCAGGCAGGCATCACGGTCCTACTGATATGTGACATCACCCCTGGTGGCCCAGCTGTAAAATTCCTCTCTTTGTACTGTCTCTCTTTATTTCTCCGCCGACCAACACTTACGGAAAATAGAAAGAACCTATGTTGAAATATTGGGGCAAGTTCCCTCAATACACCAGGTTAGAAGTTAATTTTTATGTGAAAGAGAGGTTTTTTTTTCCTTTTAGAAGGTATTATACTAAGCTAGGAATGATAAGGATCACTGTTTACATTCTCTATAAAATTTCGATTATGAAAAATGTTTTGTGACTTTTTGTCTTAAACTGTAGCCAATCTGGTGTGCTTTGCATGTCTTTCTGTATGGTCAATAGTAAGCTTTGCCATTGGCCTCCATCTTGTTTT
The DNA here is from genome assembly GCF_006542625.1 of Nomascus leucogenys. Lineage (NCBI taxonomy): Eukaryota > Metazoa > Chordata > Mammalia > Primates > Hylobatidae > Nomascus > Nomascus leucogenys. Next base: position 21,210,750 of record NC_044387.1, read on the forward strand.
ACATCCTGGGGCGTGTGACCTATAACCACATGGCAATGCTGTTTTTACCCTCTGCCATTTTACAATGGCAGCTGCGTTCAATCCTGGCTTAGGAATGAGTTTTTTTCTGGTTTGATGTCTGCATGACCTTTTGCTGTTTGTTGATTCTCTTCCTTTCCACAAGCAGTCTTGGATTTTCCTTTCTTTGAGCCTTTACTAAAGTTTGAAAGCCAGAAATGTTGGCTGCTTTGTGTCTGTAATTGGTTCCTTCCAGTGGGTTCTTGGCCTCGCTGACTTCAAGAATGAAGCCACAGACCCTTGCAATGAGTGTTTCAGTTCTTAAAGATGGTGTGCCCAGAATTTGTTCCTTCAGATGTTCAGATGTGTCCGGAGTTTCTTCCTTCCAGTGGGTTCGTGGTCTTGCTGAATTCAGGAGTGAAACCGCAGACCTTCACAGTGAGTGTTACAGCTCTTAAAGGTGGTGCGTCCAGAGTTGTTTGTTCCTCCCAGTGGGTTTGTGGTCTCGCTGACTTTGGGAATGAAGCCGCAGACCCTCGCAGTGAGTGTTACAGCTCATAAAGGTAGTGCGGACCCAAAGAGTGAGCAGCAGCAATATTTATTGTGAAGACCAAAATAACAAAGCTTCCACAGTGTGGAAGGGGACCCAAGAGGGTTACTGCTGCTGGCTTGGGTGCCAGCTTTTATTCCCTTATTTGTCCCCACCCACGTCCTGCTAATTGGTCCATTTTACAGAGTGCTGATTGGTCCATTTTACAGAGTGCTGATTGGTCTGTTTACAAACCTTTAGCTAGACACAGAGAGCTGATTGGTGCATTTTTACAGAGTGCAGATTGGTGCATTTAAAATCGCCTAGATAGACAGAAAATTTCTCCAAGTCTCCACTCAACCCAGGAAGTCCAGCTGGCTTCACCTGTCAGCTTGGCAGGCCTAAAGTCAGGTAATAAGAGAGCTAAAAGGATTTTCTTAAAGAGTATTCAGCTTAATTAAAAGTGGATATCTAAGTTATATGTATATTTAAAAGACCTTTATGCTTTCTTGGATCTTGTTTTGCTGGAAAAGTTTTTTTCCAGTCATCTCAATTTTTTTTTCTCCATTTTGTCTTGCTACTCTTAATTCATGCATGAGAGGCCAATAATCTAACTAGGAGGTTGTTAAATGAAAAATTTTATAGCCAGTGGATTTTTTTCTGCCTGTCTACATAGTTATATATGTGCTGTGTGTGTGATGTCTATAAAAAGAGTGCTAATTAATTGGCCTAAAGGAAGATAAGTGCTTAGATCAAATATTATTTAAAAGGGAAGATAAAAGCTATGGTACCTTTTAGTTCATATAACTTTAATCTTTGAGAAATCAAAACAGCCTTAAAGATTATTGATGAAATGCAGATGTTGTCAAAAATGTAAATAGGTGAACTAAATTATGCAGGTCAGATACTAGGTTTATTAAATATTTTAAGGTTATAAACTGCCTTTTTTGGTTTGTAGAACTGTTTGACTTGCCTGTTTCACAGTAGGTAAGGCCTGATGACATATGAAATTAATCAAGCCCTTATCATTCTGGAAGGAGTCAAACCTTAGCTACACCTTGTACATAATAAAAACAACTTACCACATTTTATGTTAAAGTTAAAAATTGCTAGGAGTTATAACATTTAACATTACAACATTATGTAACATTATAACATGTTATTCAGACTACTGGAAATAGATTTATATGGGTGATTTGTAAGAACAGTAAAACGTGATTTTACTAAAAGATTATAAAAAGGCATGGAAATATAAATTTTTGCCTAGGGTTGAAGGATTGTTTTGAATTAGATAAGATAAAGCTGAAGGTTTAAACAAATGATGGCAGGATTCTAAAAGTTAATCTTGCAAAAACTGTATGTGTGAACATATTTACTAAATTCAAAGGGGTATTATAGGATTTTTCTGTAAACTGAGCATTGAAATAAAAGTACAATAAATGTTTGCTGGCCCTAATCTGCTCTGTAGCAAAATTTGTAAAGAGTTATAAATGGTATTTGCCCTTTTAAACTTCTGAGTCTTTATTTTGGCAAAATTAACAACTTATGGTAAACTGGAATTCTGTTTTATAACATCAAGTGTTTTACACCTCTAACATATTTAACAGGCTTCCCAAAATCAAACTTCAGTTTCAAAATTCTTTCCTAATGCCTGGCTTTTGGATGCTACAGAGAGCCCCTGGAGTATCCAAAAGAGAGTTAAACAGGATGATTTTACATGTTTAGTTGTATGAGATAGCCAAAATGGTGTTCAATCTTCTTTAGGTTGTATTTGGTGAATAATAGTAGTATATTTTCCAAAATTGCATGAGGTTTCTATAATTCTAATGTCTAAAGAATATGCTATCAGTCATAATTAAGGTTTTTGTGTTAAGTTATTGTAAACCACAGCGATAACAAAACGTACCTGTCAATTGTGTTACTGACTATAACTACTCTGAACATTTTGTTATTCACAGACAATTGTTATCTTGTTTTGATCCATTTCAATGGATGGTCTATAATAAGCTATTGGACTCTGACAAGTGCTCTCAAATACAGATTTCGTATAAACATGCAGATCATGACATTGGAATTAAGGAAAAATGTACAGGGCATTTAAGAGCTGAAATGTTCATGAATATCAAGCAAAACTAGAGCAAACTGAATACACTGAACTCATAGAAAACTGAAGTAATCTTTTTGACTTTTGCTTGAAACATTGCTAATTTCTGTTTTGTTTTTGAGAGCCAAGGAAACTTATTTTGAGTTGTTTATGGCCTTTAATAATTGAAAAAGCTATACTCCTGTGAACAAAATTTGAATCATGTTTGTTTCTCTCTGCCTGGTTCCCCTAGAATTTGGAAACTATCTGTGAGTATTCTTAACTTGTGGCAATATAGTTGTTTGAATCAGCAGAGTAAGAATTTATTTTCTTTTGCAACAGGATGCAATTGAAGAAACTGGTGTTTTACCAAGGCTCTGACTGGAAGGGTATGCTTCTCTTTATGTAGTCAAGCTCAACTTGCAGAGCCAATAAAAACCTCATAGGAAACCTGGCCTCATATCCTTGTCTACACAGTCCCTGTACAGGATTCCTAACCTGCCGTGAGTAAAGAATATCACTTTCAACAGGCCAAGGAACAACAGGCTCTTGGAACCTCAAGAAGAGAGGAGTTTACCCAAATCACAGGTATTCGAGGGTACAAACCCACGGCTGGGCTCAGCTTTATGGTCTTATCTGAGATTCCTTGTGGAACAACGTTCCATCAAAGCCAATCTAAAAGGCCTATATAGAAATAATTATTCTTGCTGCACTTTATGCAAATAATCAGGCCAAGTATAAGACTAAAGTCTGTTTTTCAAACAATGCAGTCCCATCATGATTTGTTTTTAACAGAAATGAGGACTAGAGAGAGAGAAATTATGTTTCAAAACTTATCATCATTAGATTCTAGATCCACTAGTTTTTTGTTTTGTTTTGTTTTGTTTTTGCCTACATTTTAGACTAACCCTGCTTGTTCCTGTGAACCAACCAGTAATCTCCAGCTACAGCTCAGAAAGAACAAAAGGAATGGGTGATGTAAAAATCTGGATCAATATTCTAATTCTGAGCAAATATCCTGCAAATACTGGCAGGTGATGTGAATAAATAGGACGCCCATCACCTGGAGCATTCCTTTTTTGGGAAAGCAAGACCAAAGCCAAGCCACATGCATCCAAATCTTAGCAAGCATAACTATAGCCACCAGTTATTTGGGTGTGTCACAAGACATCCTTTTCTCTCCCTTGTTGGAGGAGGACTCAACTCCACAGCTTCACCTTAGCATTCAGCTTATGATAAGGAGTCCATGCAATCCCCACCCTGAGACATATTTTTGTCCTGAACTCAATTCCAAGCTTCAGGTCAAAGCCCTAGGAAAGAAAACTAGATCTGAGGAATCCAGATGCAGATTATAACAACAACAACAAAAAATGTCATGGATAAAGGCCATGCTGCTATCCATGGCATAAGTGAGGTCTAGGGAATTCAAAGGCTACTGAGAGTAGGGGAGATAAGGCATATGTGGGTAGGAGCAGATATTCACACCCCTTAAGCCCCTCTGTTAACATGGGTGAAAGCCACGTTTACACCCATGGATGGCATGCTGTCATGTTCACCAGTACTCAGGGATACAAGGATGGAAGAAAGAAAGAGGAATGCTTCACTGTCCCTCACTCACTTACCCTGCATATTTGCTTGGAAGAGAAAATAACCAGGGATGTTTGCTCCCCTCTTTCTAGATGTGTAGCCATTCGTCTTCAGTCTGTACCCTTTTTGAATGCATCCTGAACACCTGTGATTGCTCAGAAAAAAAAAAAAAAGCTTTCTTTTTTCTTTCTCTGTCTTCTCTTCACTGATAAGCAATTGTGTCTCTGTACTATGGAACATCCCCCTCAGATGCATCCTCCAAACTGGGAAGAGTTAATTTCCCAACCTTAGATTGGTTGGCTTAGAACTGGGCTCAGGGAAAGGGAACCCAGAATTCTGACATGGCAGCAAAAGGGTAAAACTTTTTTCTTTTTTTCTTAACCAGCCAGGCTTTTGATCTCCCCCTCCTTGTGCAAATTGCTAAAAGGCCTTGGGATTTTGAGCTGTCACTACCCACTCCTTGTTTCATTGTGATATATGTTTTCTCACAACTTGGTTTGTCTCTTCTCACCTTCAGGCCATCAAAATCCAAACCTCACAATACAACCAGAGCCTCAAATAATGGCCCCTTTTGCTGGGAACCCTTAGATAGCCCTCTGAGGGAGCTCTGACTGCCTTTTATCTAAAACAGCGCCCCCTGTCAGCAGAAATGAGTTACAGCAATCTTACTACTTATCCTTCTTTTAATGGCAGTTAGATGTACTTCTTTAGAGGAGGAATGAGACAGCCAAATGCTAGGCAGATAAAAGGGGTCCCCTGATAATCTCAGACCCATCCGACAAGTGTTTACATCAGATGCTTTTGTGCAGATGAGGGAATCTTTCCAGGACTTTTGTCTGAGCATGCCCACATGTGCACTGAGGGAACAGGGTGGAGCCACAGGCAGGGTGAGGAGCCTGGCCTCTTCAATTCCTGTGTGGTGGCCTGGGATTCAACCTGAAAGGTTGGGGGTGCCTGTTAGCAGGACTCTATCCTGCTTTGCTGAGTATTTTTTTCTTTTCTTCCCTTTTTGGCCAATAAAATCCTGCTCTACTTGTCTTTCAATGTGTGTGTATGCCTAAATTTTCCTGGTTGTGTGACAAGAACCTGGTTTTAGCTGACCTAAGGAGCAAGATTCTGCAACACTAACATTGCTAGGAAGTGTTATTCTTAGGAGGTTGTGCAGAATCATGTTCCATGGAAATATGGGGAGGAATAAAGAGAGAAGAAAGAAAAATAAAAAAGGAGGGGATAAGGAACCAAGGCCAGATTGTGGCAACAAAGGGAAAGCAATGCTGCAAAACTGATTCAAGCTATATTATGAAGAATTGCAAACATCAGTAGGTAGGCACAAAGGGAGTGTGTGTGTGTTTGTGTGTGTGTGTGTGTTTGCCATTATTTCTCTCAAATTTTAAGTTGTCTAGCTTCAGTTTTCAGGGCTTTGAGAAAAGCACAGTTTTAATTTCTAGTGATGAGATTTAAAAAAATGAAAAGTCAGAAAACTTGAATTAAAAAAATGAAAACATTAGTTTGAAAACTTGTAGCCAGGGAAGAATTCAGGATCCAGTCTAGATAAATTGTAGACAAATAATAAAAACTGAAAATCAATGGACAAGGCTAGAATCTAGTAGCAGGTGTTATAGTTTCTTTTGAAATATAATTTTTCATTCTCTCATCCCGCATTTGTACCAAAGACAAATCATAGTAAGACCAATTTATTTGTACAATAAGTTTTAGTCTTATTATACTTGGCCTGATTATTTGCATAAAGTGAAGCAAGAATAATTATCGACCAATGGACTCCTTTTGAATTGAATTTGCTGAAGCTTTTTCATAAAGAATCTCAGATTAGACTTTTAAAGGCCTCTTGAGCTCAGCCAAAGGTTTACCTGTGTCTGCAAATACTTGTATGATTTGGGTGCATTCCTTTCTACTCAAGCTTCCCAAATAACTTGAGGTTTCTGGGCCTGCTGGATAGTGGCATTCTTTACTTACCACAGATCAGGAACTCTGTAAAGGAACTGCATAGACAAAGTATAAAGCCAGCCTTTCCAAGGGGCTTTTATTAGCTCTATACAGTTAATTTCAATTCCTCAAAGCAGTCTATTTATATCTGAAAATATGCCATTCCAGTTAAAGCCTTGGTAAAATAACTAGTGTCTCCAACTGTGTCCTATTACAAGAGAAAACAGATTCTTATAGAAATTATGCAAAAAACTATATTGCCATAAATTAAGAATACTTATAAATTGTTTCCAAAATCTGGCAAAATCAGGTAGTGAGAAATATGTTTTAAATTTTGCTCAGAAGAGTATACTTTACTGAATTGTTTAAAAGCTGTTAAATTGCTTAATAGAAAAAAGTTTTCTTGACTCTGAAAAACAAGATGAAAAGAATCAGCAATGTTTCAAATAAAAAAACAGTCATAAAAATTATGTCATTCCTCTATTCAGTCCATAGCAATTAATTCATTCCATTTGATATTGGGGTTAGTAATCTCGTGAACACATAAGCTCTTCAACAAGACACTTGGAAGTTTTATTTTTATTTATTTTATTTTTCTCTAGTCCAATGACACAATCTCCAAGGTTATCAGAAACCTGCATTTGAGAGCACCTGTCATAGTTCTTTCAGTGATCTTTCCTAAGGAAGCATGTTTTAGCTAACACCTGATTGTAAACTGCCTTTTGAGAAGGATCAAAGTAAAACAATAATTGCCTGTGGTTGACAAAAGTCTTAAGATAGCCACGGTCAAAGAAACAATTGACAAAAAATTGATAATTTCTGTGGCATACACAAGTTAACATAATAATCATAATTATTATTAATATTATATACTAAAACATTAGAATTATAGAAATTTCATACTATTTTGGAACATGTATCAATACCACATTTATAAAAATAGAGCCTAAAGAAAGTTAACCATCACTTCATATTGGACAGTGCTTCCTATGTGATTTTACTATATCAGATAAGGTGAATATGTCTCTTTTGAACTTCAGGGGACTGTATATCTAAAAATAAGACCTACTGAGGATGGCACGAGGCCAAGGGAATCTTTTTTCTCTCCCTTTTTTTTTTCAGTTTACCAAAAAAAGAGAGATTTTACTATTTCTTAATATTTCATAAAAATCTTATTCAAAAGAGAAAATCAAATTTTATCTTTGCATAGTGTCTACTATCAATGCTAAAGCTAAATTTTAATAAAATCTTACCTTCTCTTTAACAAAAACTATATCTGCATGTCTTTTTACAACGCTTTTACTAAAAGCACATCCTACTTTTTTTTTAATATTTTCTGTATAGAATTGTTTCTCTTATATCTAGTAGGTTTTTGTTTTGTTTTGTTTGTTTTGTTTAAGACAGGGTCTCACTCTCACTCAGGCTAGAATGCAGTGGCATAATCTAGGCTCATTGCAACCCTTGCTGCCTGGGCTGAAGCGATTCTTCCACCTCAGCCTCCCAAGTAGCTGGAACTTCAGGTGCACACCACACCCAGCTACTTTTTGTAGTTTTTGTAAAGGCACAGTTTTGCCATGTTGCCCAAGCTGATCTGGAACTCCTGAGATCGAGCAATCTGCCTACCTCGGCCTCCCAAAGTGCTGGGACTACCGGCATGAACCAGTGCAGTGGGCTAGTAGTTCTAAATATAAATATTATTTATTATAGTAATACTTAGTAACCCTTATTTTTAGAAAAAAAATCTTTAAACAAGCAATTTTAATTATATATCAGACGTAAGGTCCAGAACAAAGGAAAATCCCTGAATTTAGGCCTCATCATGACCCTGAGAGGCTCAAATCTAAAGATAAAAGTTTATAGACAAGTTAAACAAGTATCAAAAGTACTACAGAAGCAAACGCTGATGTCTTAAAACATCTATCAGAGGGAGCATCTGACCAATAAACCAATGGACTCATACAAAATGTCAAAGTTAATTGAAGATGTTTCTGTTTTATTACAACAATAATTTTGAAGTGTCTTTGTTTATGAAAGATTACTAAAGTTAGGTGAACTAAAACATTTAAGTTTCTGTTTTTGATAAAATATTTAACTGCTAGCTTTTAAAGCCAATTAATAAGTTATTTTATTTATCATGGTAGTGAAACATCACATAAACATGACATGTATAAACACATAGACATAAAGACACAGAAACAGATCTTACAGATTATAAGATTCTTCATTTACCAATTCTCAGTTTCCCTCGCCACTTTAGTCTATCAGTCTTTTCCAATTACCTGTTTTATTGCCCTAAGCAATTGTTAGCTAGGCAACTCTAAATTTGCATTTCGAAAGGGATAACTCTTAGGTGAAACGTAATAGAAAAGTTTCATCTAAAAATATAGAGATAGAGAATTTAAGCTTTTCTTTTTTAAGAAGTTTGGGTGTGTTAGAGAAAGATTAAACAAATAGATGGAAAGGTAACCAAAAATTATACAAATTTATTATGGGATTTTACAAGGAGACAAATTTTATTTAGATAAGTGCTTTTAATTTAGTCTATCTTTTAACTGGACCATTAACCTCAGAGTGGAACTCATACTGAAACTTGTGTCAGAGGAGTTCAAAACAGAGATACTCCATCTTGAGTGAGGGCTATGAAAATGAGGCTGGGACTTGCTGGGCTGCATTCCCAGAAAGTTAGGTATTCATAGCCTCTAGATGTTTATGGTTAAGGGCCCAAATTAATAATGTTTACTAAACAGACCCAGACTTAGGAGTGTCCAGATATCCTCATATCTGGGGAACAAAGGCATTCCTAATTTTGCTTTAAAGATAATAATATTGATTCTTGCAAAGTATAGTAATTAAGAAAATTAATCCTTCATCACAAACCCTTGTAGCAGAGCACATCTCCCCATATATACAACATTGTACCTAGGATGGACACGTTCCTCCTCTTTCTTTCGGGATCATCCTACTCTGTCTATGGAGTAGTTGTACTTCCCCACTTTATTTTCTTAATAAACTAGCTTTTGCTTTGCACTGCAGACTTGCCCTGAATTTTTTCTTGGGTGAGATCCAAGAACCCTCTCTTGGAGTCTGGTTCCGGATCCCTTTCCTGTAACACTTGAGTTCTCAAAATAAGAAATGCCATGAAGACTGGGCCACACAACATTTTCACAGTTTATTTAGCTACAAAGACATTCCCTGGGGCTGATGGGAAACCCAACGCCAATCAGCCTACTACTCTGTGATCAGCCTACTCTCCACTCATTATACACACCAAAGTCAATTTTTTTGCAATGGAAAGTAATTTCTAGTGCCCTCTCCCCGTCACCCCCTACAAAGCTAAAAAGATTAGGCAATGCAATGCAAAAAAGAGGAGAGTTTTAGATCTGAGAGGACACTGTCCATTTGCAACCTTTGAGATTCCTTGAGGTAGAAACAGAAATTTCTTTCAAAAATGAGTCTGTGATGCCTTCTGTAATTTTTCTTTAGGGATTTCAGGCTGTTAGAATATTTGTTGTTCCCTAATGTGGCACAGAGCATAGGAAATGGAAGGAGGGGCCAATAGAAATAAATAAGAAAACAGTGAGAGCACCTGTGGCTAACAGGGATTTAAAAAGAGATAAATTTAGTTTTAGAGACACACACAGAGAGAGAGAGTATAAGGCCTCTGCTCTCTCTCTCTAAACATTTCAATAAAGTTGATATTTAGACTATGTAGTAGCCTAAATATCAATTTTTATGAAGCCAACTTTTGAGTATAGAGCTCTTAAAAAGTACTTTCAAATCTCTTATTAGATTTTTGCTGGGACAAAGACTATTGAAAGATTACTAAAGTTATATGAGCTAAAATATATTTGAGTTGAAGTTTCTATGTTTCTGTTAAAATATTTAATTGCTAACTTTTAAAGCCAATTAAGAATCAAACCCATGCCATGAAAGTGAAAGTGCAGAATTTTAACTATTAGGTCATAAAGTGGAGTGGCCTTTGTGTTCCCTAATTAGGTAGCAAACCTAAGCCATGACAGAAATTTTAATTACCAGAGCCATTTTAGGTCAGATTTTTGCTCTTAATTTAGACAAGAGAATGTTTAAGGCCAGCCATTGCATTATTGTGCGTCCTTTTAAAATGTGCTATTTTCATTAATTGTTTAGAATAAGAGATCTCTAAAATCTTTAAATTAATAGCACAGAGAGAAAGGGTAGGAAGGTCATCTGGTTATGTAAATAAAACTCAGATAGTCAAATTCTTTATCTTTCTTAATCAGCCAGGGTTTTCTAGGTGGAACTTGACTTTCTGCAGCTGCAAGTTTTCCAGAAGATATCAGAGGGGCCAAAAGTTGGTCAAATATAACAGAAGTGAACTAAACCAAAAAAGGAAAAGGAATGATCATGCAATTTACATATATATGGTCAAGATCTCTCAGAAGTTATAGCCAGCTGACAGTAAACCTTGACTTTCGGCTATCCAATCCCAAAATAATGCCCCAAACCTGCTCCTTACCTGTAAATAAGGCCCAACCTAAGACTACTCTTCATCTTTAAAGACACAGAAAACTCCCAGAAAAGGAGTTCTGCAGTAGAAAAAACCTCAGATCTCAACCAAAAAAAATTTGGAAGATTAGTACTCTCTGGAGGGAGAAGCTCCGGGCCCTCAGCACAGCATCCAGTCAGAATAATAAAGAACTCCACCTGGTACCAGGACCTGACGGGAAAATTACTTCAGACCAAGGGCCAAACTCCACTCTGAGAATCTCTTTGCGGTTACCAAAATGTAAACTAAAAGGTGACTGAGACAGATTTCAATTGATTAGAGGTTTATTTTGCCAAGATTAAGGATGCACCCAGGGAAAAAAAAAAAAATAAAGTGCAGTAGAATCTCGAACCTGTGCTTTTTCCAAAGAGGGCCTGGAAACTTCAATGTGCAAAGGGAAAATAACAAGCAGTAAAGGAAGAAAAAAAAGGAGAGAAGATAGGCAATGAGACAAGTGTTTACATTCCCTTGAGGCTCTGATTAGTGCTCATTGAATCTACATTTTACATGTGAAAAGAAGGGAGTAGTGGGGAAGTCAATTATGCATTCCTTTAACTCTGTATGTTACAGACAATAAAGTAAGTATCTGAAATTATAGCTATCTGTTAAAGAACAAAAGCAAGGTACTTTTTTTGTACCCAAGCTTAAATTTTCCTTTAGCACAGTGAGTTTAGAGTCCCAAGATTTTATTTTTCTTTTATGCCTTCAAACGAACATAAACACTGCTTTATCTCTCTCTCTACATATATATAATAAATTAATATATATTATATATAAATTGAAATATTTATATATGGTTCATGCCTGTAATTTCAGCACTTCCGGAGGTGAGGGCAGGAGGATTGCTTGAGCCCAAGAGTTGGAGATCAGTCTGGACAACATAGTGATACACTGTCTCTACAAAAAACATCATCAAGGCATGGTGGCATGTGTCTGTAGTCCCAGCTACTCGGAGGCTGAGGTGGGAGAATCACTTGAGCTTAGCAGGTTGGGCCTACAGTGAGCCATGATCAAACCACTGCACTCCAGCCTAAGCAACAGAGCAAGATTCTGTCTTAAATTAAAAAAAAAAAAAAAATATATATATATATATATGTGTGTGTGTGTGTGTATGTGTGTGTGTGTATGTGTGTGAGTGTCTTATGTTTCATACTAAAAATGTGAATGTGACTTTTTTTTTTTTTTTTTACTTGAATATCTGTAGAGGCTTTGCTTTTGCAAGTGTGGCCCAGGAACTTAATTTGGGATTAAGGTATATACAGAGATGTGAATTTCTGGTCATGATCAGATGGGCTCATGAGAGAAAGAGATGCTAGATTGTAGAGCACTACAAATATCCCTTACTTTCTATTTTATATTTTAGGACTTGTTACAGGATTGCTGGATACATATATCTAGAGTCCCTTAAACACTACAGCATTCTCCTATGGCACACCTATTACCATCTCATCTCATTGTTAGTTACATGTATCAGTTAGTATCTTTACATATGTGAAAATAATGTTCACATTTTTTGTTTCTGATAATTAGATAAGAAAATATTAATTATGCAACATAAAATTGATGATAATGTGTCATCATTAAGCTGAGAATTAAGAATGTGATAAAATTTAGAATTTAATAAAGCCCTGGTTGTAAAGTGAGATGGCCAAATAAGAATAAATGACATCCAATTATAAGGTAACTTCTGGTAGAGACATCTACAACTTCTGTAATAATGGGTCATGAAATCGGAAATAATTTAGCTAAGTAGAGTCATTTGAATTTTAGTAATTAATAGAAGCAGCTAAGTGAAACTTGTTAGCTACTTATCTGTACTACGTGGCAATGCAAAAACTAAAGTTTTGGGAGGCCGAGGCAGGCATATCACCTGAGGTCAGGAGTTGAGACCAGCCTGCCCAACATGGTGAAACCTCATTTCTACTAAAAATACAAAACATTAGCCAGGCATGGTGGTGGATGCCTGTAACCCCAGCTACTTGGGAGGCTGAGGCAGGAGAATTGCTTGAACCTGGGAGGTGGAAGTTGCAGTGAGCCAAGATCATGTCTCTGCACTTGGGGGACAAGAGCAAAACTCTGTCTCAAAAAAAAAAAAAAAAGAAAAGCAAAAAACTAAAGTTTTTTACGTATAAGTCATGCAGTTAGGTAGGCTTAGCTCATTCACATATGGAAAAAATACTTATTGGCCATCATTTCCTTGTCAATGTTCTAGGAACTGGGGAAACAGATTAACCACACATAATGTCTTTGTTCTAATGGAGCTAGCATTGTTGTACAGAGTGAAAGAAACCAAATGAAAACAGTTTTGTAAAACAAATAATTTATATAGTAATAACTGCTCAAAACAAGTAAGTTATGCCTGATTATAGTGGGGAACAAAAATTATAAACAAGGTGGACAGGGAAGTTCCCCAAAGATGCAGCATTTACTGAATATTTAAACATGCAGAAGCTGAAAGAAATGCTAATCCTGAAGGAAGGGAACTAAGTACTGTGAAAGCTCATTTATTTATTTCTTTTTTCTGCAGATGATTCTCAGATATTGTGTGTGTGTTTTCATGCACATGCATTTGCGCGCATGTGCACAGTGTGCCAGACACTGCTTACGACAGAGCAGATACAGCAATGAGCAAAATAAATAAAAGTTTCTACTTTATGGAGCTTACCTTCTAGTGGTGAGAAAATAATAAACAAGAAAAATAAATATCTAATATGTTAAATGCTGATACATGTAAAGATAACAATAAAGCTGGTCAAGGGAGAGGGATTCATGGGAGCAAGCAGGATTGCAATTTTAAAGGACAGACCAGAAAAAGTGACATGAACTAACTTGTGAAGGATGTGAGACTGCAACACACAATTCTAGGGGAAGGGCAAGACTCATAGGTATTAGTAACATCAACTAAAAGTGCTCTACTGTGAAAGTTTGCCTGAAGAATTGAATGGACAGCCAGGAGGTCAATGAACTAAAGCAGATTGGGGCGAGTGAGACTAGTAATGAAAGAGGACAGACAGGTAATGAGGAATCTACCTTCTAAGGCTTGTAAGTCATTGTTAGGACTTTGGCTTTTTAAAATAAAATGTGAGTCCATTGGAGAGTCTTATGCAGAATAATAATATGTTCAAATAAATTCTAAAAATTCAGTCAGGCTGCTGGCTGAGAACAGGCAACCTAAAGGGAAACAAAGGCCAACTTGAGAAGATGGGTTACGCTGTAGTCATTATCTAGGTAAAAAGATGTCAGTCTTTGTCTTGGTAACAGTGATAGTGGTGAGAAGCGGCAGGATCTACATAAATATAGAAGGTCCAAAGGAAAACATTTCTTGGTTAGTTGATTTAAAATGTTAATTCAGGTGTACAATAACTTGAAACACATTTTTAAAATTATGGGATGCTGTTGTTCAGGAAAGCATTACAACTTGAAATCCAGAATTTTACTACTGATTATTTCTGTCTGCTAATTTTATTCCTTAGTTTATCCAATAATTTCTGTGCATTTAGTACATGTCAGGTACTTTTGTAGGAGCCAAGTGCATAGTGTAAATAAAATAGGTTTTAAAAATAGCTGTTCAAAGTTATTTAATCCCAGAGGGTGTAAAAGTAGTGTAAAAGTCTGTAGACCTAATAAGTGTTTGGAGATTAGAAAATATAACTACAAACTTAGGAAAAAGTTTAGAATTCTCATGGATTTATTTAAACATTACAGAGAAAGAATGACATGCTCATGGGCATAAATCATTTCCAGCTTCATTTATTCTTCTTTAAAATAAGCTATACCAAAAGGGCAGAAACTGAATAACTCAAAGATGTCCTAAGTTTGACTCAAAAGAAAGTCACAGAACATTAGACATGATCCAGTTAAAAATACTATGGAAATCTGAAAAAAAAATGACTTCATTTCTACTCAAAAGCTTTACAGTCCTCTCAAACATGTGAGTTCATTGATCTCAGAATCCTTTATCAATGGGAGAAAATTTCAATGCACTTGTCAAGACTGAATCTAAAACCTTGTAAATCCATGAAAAAAATCAAGTTTGCTCTTTTCTTTCCTGCAGTTTTAAGGTCAGAATGTTTAGATGTCTCTGAATCAAATGTATGTCTTTGTGAGCTATAAGAACTTAGCTGGTTTTCGTAGTGTCTTTAAATACAAAAGTAATCCATCCAGCTAATCTTCCATCCATCCATCCAATATCCTTATACCCATTTTATGCCAAACTTTGGTTATATTCTGAGTTAGCATCCAGGAAAACTTTTAAAATTTATACCATAATCTAGACATCAGATTGCATTAAAGTAACCAAATTCTGTATACTTATTCAAATCCCTTCATTCCTACTTTAAACCGTACTGTTTAAACAGTCACTTAAACAAACTGTGTCCCTTTACAAGTCACAGATTTAACATTAGGAAAAATATTCTAGAAGCATATTGTCACCCATATTCACTAGTTTTCCCCTGGCCAAAGAAATGTTTAGCATTTTTCATATGTAGAAATTATGAAAGGGTTACTACTTAAATAATTTTCCAATATAAAAACTATTATATACAATATAAATTGACATAAATTTTCAGAGAACAACTTGGCATTATATAACAAAAATGTGTAAGAAATTCATGATGGCACTCAACAAAATTACTTGAAAGAATATATGCATTAGTTTTCTGGGGCTGTCATAACAAAATACCATAGGCAAGATGGCTTAAATAATACAAATTTATTGGTTCAAAGTTCTGGGGATTGAGGTGCTTCCAGGGTGGTTTTTTTCTGAGCACTGTGAGGGAATAATCTGTTCTAGGCTTCTCTGCTTAGCTTAGAGCTGGCTGGCTTCTCCCTATACCTCATCACATTCTTGATTACCTTCCCGCTATGCCTGTCTCTGTGTTCAAATGTCCCCATCTTTTTTTTTTTTTTTTTTTTTTTTTTTTTTTTTTTTTGAGATGGAGTCTCGCTCTGTCACCCAGGCTGGAGTGCAGTGGCGCAATCTCGGCTCACTGCAAGCTCCGCCTCCCGGGTTCACGCTATTCTCCTGACTCAGCCTCTCCGAGTAGCTGGGACTACAGGCGCCCGCCACCACGCCCGGCTAATTTTTTGTATTTTTAGTAGAGACGGGGTTTCACTGTGGTCTCACCGCGCCCGGCGTTCCCATCTTATAAGAGTACCAATCATATTGCTTTAGGTCCCACTTTAATAACCTCATTTTAACTTGATTACTCTATAATGACCCTATCTCTAAATAAGGCCACATTCTGAGGTACTGGGAATTAGGACTTCAACATATGCATATTGGGAAGTTATAACTCAACTCATAATAATAATTATATATATATATGACCAAATATTAGTAATGTAGTATCTTTTACAAAGCTAAATCTTGCAGGTAAAACAAAATCAAAGTAAACTTACATATGCATAAAAATAGAGGGTTTAGTATAATATGACATACTTATGCAAAAGATTGCTATGAATTCATTAAGAAGCTTTGAATAGGCATGTACATAAATGAATAGATAAATATAGATATGAAAGATGTCAAAATATTTTTTACATAAAAAGAAACAAATTGCAACAACATTTTAAGTGTGTAACTATGTGTGAGTGCATGTATATATGCATATATACAGATAGCCTAGAAAAGAAGGATAGTATTAATAGGTAACTTTGAAGATAGTACTAATCAGAATTGCCTGTAAGGAGTAGGGCTAGGAATTAAAAGGCTCATGGAAAATTTACATTAGTAGCATCAACAGATGTTAAACAAAATGGTAAATAATTTCTGTAAGTACTATCATGGGAAAAAAGCCGGTCAGGAAAAAGACATTAAATGAAAATTTAAGTTCTCCAGTTAATCAATATGTGAATCTGAGCAAAGCATTCTCTCTCTGATATGATTTCTTCCTATGTAAAATGACAATAATAATGTCTTTTTAATAAAGTTGCTTGGGAGTGAAATGCAATTGCTTATAAACATACACCACACACACACACACACCACACAGACACACATATGCAAGTGTGTGCATATGCGCGCACGTGCACACGCACACACACACACACACACTTGTGGAGCTTCCAATTGCCAAGCTAGTCAATTAGGACAATGAACCAAACTGAAATAACAATCAAGCATCTATTCCCTTATTGTGGCAGTGAAGGTAAGAGACAAAAATAAAAGATGCCAGTCCCCCAGGGTTCCATTTTTCTCTGTATTTAGCACCGAGTGAGGGTTACATGACATGCAGCACAGATAGATAGAACTGTCATATTGCTGTAATGCCCTAAACAAAAGTTTTTGCTTTTTTATGGACCTGGGGGACAAGAGGAAGTACTGGGGGAAGGGTTAGGGGTAGAAAAGTGCCTCAGCCAATGCCCCTGAAAAGGAGGCCTCTGCATGGAGATACCTTGGCTTGGACACAACAATGTGTATAAGCAAGCTAGTGCCGTGGGCCTGAATCCTTGACTGAAATTTCCTCCAGAAAACTGCAGTGCATTAACTGTGTATGACATCCAATACGGGTTTGGCTGCTGTTCCCACGAGATCCAGCAGGCAAAGCCACTGGCTGGGCCTGAAGGATCACACATAAGATTTAGGCCTGAAGCTGTACATCTCATAAGATAACTAAAACCAGGATTGGTGTAAATGCTATAAGTGATCACATATAAATGCAGAGGTTTACATGCACATGCGTGAAAATGGTTACAAATGATGGAACCTCAAAGTTTATCTTGCTTTCATAAAACTTGCTTTATAAAAAGAAGTATATAGTTCAGGAGAGAAAGATATTAGAGGGTCATAGATGAAACAAGAAAGCGTTTGAGGAAATTATAGAAGTTTTGAAAATATTTTCAAACTGAAAATTTTAACTTAGATTTTTGGTCTTAAGTATTTGTAAATTGAGATCTAGAAAAGTTAAATTTACTTTGTGCCTAAAGAGCTAGACAATGAGTTAAAAATTAGAGCTGAACGCCAAACTTTAATATTTATTGGATAAAGTTTTATCCTGATGAAAATATAAAAATTACACTTTATTGAAATTATTACTTTACTTGAATTGTACACATGATGATTTTTAAATAATTGTAAAATTTAACTCAAAGGATATGTGCAGACAAAATGCCCTTCTATTTAAATGATATGGTCTTTTAAAATTATTTTATTTAAGACCAGCAAATAGAAGTCACTGGTTTGTATATATTCAGTAATCCTCTGTTAAATGTCGTACATTTCCCACCTAGAGTCAGAGTAATCTAATATTTTTTAAAGTCAATAAAATAAGACAAATATGTATGTTGGAATTAAGTCCTAAAGTAAACTTTTTAATTAATAATATACTAATTATAATAAAAATAAAGATATCAATAAAAAATCTTACCTTTTTTGATTCTCCCTATTTTCAGATTTATTTGCAGCCCTGAATCAGGTAACACTGGTTCTTCTAATTTTCTTTTCATCAAAATTTTTCTGATGCTTTCCATTAGGAAATTCTACTATCTATTTAAAATTATGAGTAACCAGCTGTTTTGTTGCAACTGTTTTTATTCACTTTTTACTCTATTTCATTATAGGACAGAAGAGCTAAAATGAATAAAAGGGTAATATATGTTTTGGGACAATATTAATTTAATATTTTTTAGATCCACACAATCAAACATTGGATAAATAAATGTATATTTTAAACTTAAAGAGCTGGCAAAACTTTCTGGACTGTTGTTCATTCATTTCCGTTGATAAATAGTGACTTTAAGCATGCGAACAATAGGTTTCCAAAGATCTCTCAGGTTTATTCAAATAGCTTGTTAATTTAGTTGATTTTTATAGAGTATACATACTTCTGAAGCTTTTATCAATCTTAAGAGAAATTATATAAATATAAACTAATGTACCAATTTTCGAAAACTCTATTGATAAATATATCATAATTATTCCGTAGCGTATTATGCAATTGACATTATGGGAAATCTCAGGCAAATATGCCTGGCATCTTTTCTACATTTTGAGTCTTTCATTAGATATATTACAGAAATTCCTTGAGTAGCCAACTTAATAGACAATAGTAAAAACAGTGAAGTAAAATTGCATTGGATGGATGTAAACTAAATATATTACTCTTTGTTTTATTTTTGAACATGTTCCAGAACAAAGATGTATATGTTATTTACCTTTCAAATATAAATTATATTTTCAAATATGCTAAATAACGGAATTGTATTTTGTATGCAATATAAAAATGTTTTAAGAAGACATAGAAAAAATTGACTTGCATTTTAGTAATATCAGAAAGTTTAAAAGATTGCATTTTGTGTCTATACTAAAAGCACAATCTTATACAAACCGTAAAGAATCAGTTTTTTCCCTATACAGAGTAGATTGCTTGAAACCATAACTTTGGCCTGTGAAAATTAGTTGTACATTGTGTATAAAGCATTTTCCTATTTTTAAAAAATATATCATTATCTGGATGCTAGATAATATTCCAAAGAACAAATTTTTAAAAATAGACAAAAATTCCATCAATGTTTACATAGCAAATACAGAGAACTAGTTTGGTTACTCACATTGTTTTGAGTTTCTATAACAAAAATCCAACAAAAGGAGTTCCTTATTCCTACACTTACCATTGTAGAAATGTCTCTGCAATTGGACATGATGACTTTAGATAATTTTATCAGACAAAACGTATAGTTTAAATAAAATGCAATTGCTGATGTTACCTTCAAACATCATAAAACTTTTTATATCAGTAAATGTATTTGTTTTGTATGGGGGGCAGTGCAGGCAGAGTGCCCATGTGTTGTAATGTGTTATATTTTTATGTGATACTGTTTGTGCTAGACAGATCAAGGTTCAAATTTCAATAAGATCACTTTCCAACTTTGTCACTATCCCTATCTTCTTGAGTCTCTGAAAATCATTTTTTTCTCATTTTTAAAATTATTATAATAATAATATGTACTTCTCAACTTTTCTGAAAATTATTGAAAAATATGTACCTGGAATAGAATGGACATATAATAAATTATATCTTTAATATATAATAATGTTTATTCTTCTAAGTTATGAAATATCATGTTTCCCTCCTTTAAACAATTATCTTAATAGTTAAATGTAGAAATAAACTGTTACATATGTGCTGGCCTAAAATAGTTTGCATTTGAAACCACCTAATTGTTCCTAAGTAATTATAAAATAGGTATTCTGTCTCAGTTCTAAAGAAGCTTTTAGATAATTACTTTATACTTTGATTTGACATAAATGTTTAATCCTAAATGTACTAGATATACTAAAGGCATTTTACATCAGGCTTTTTTCACATGTTGAAGCTATATTTGCATTTTTAAATGTTTATGTTCATGTTCACCTAGTATCACTTTTCTGCAATCTGTGTAAATACATTATAATTATTACTAATTTGGGGTCAAGAAACTAAAAAGTTGAAGGAACTTTTCTTATTTAATCATGATAGAAATTAATAAAGTATATACATATTGGATAACTTGATCTTTCCTACAACCTGTGCACCAAATTCAATTGAAGATTGACACATATGCTATGCAAGCTGTATCAAAGACTACTTTGGAGCAGTTCTACTAGAGGACATTTCGAAGGCAGAAAATTGATCAAAGTATTTATTTTCCCCAGATTCTAACACAAAGCAACATCAAATAAATTTGCTTTGCTGGTTTGGTTCTCTTGCATGCTTTGAACCAGAAGTATAATATACTGACTAAGTCTTTGTGTCCTGAAGTAAAATTATGAATCTTTCCTCCAGAATAAACTTAAAGAAACTCATGAATAGTTGAAGAAAACATAGATGAAAGAAGTTTTTTTGCTTCTCTACTTGGTGGCATTTTTGTAATCTTGAATTTATACAGCACTAGCTAGATTATCAAAATATCTGTGATCTCAGTGTATAGAAAGATAAAATTTATATGTTTATTTAAACTATGTGAGTTTCACATAAAATAAATGAATTAAATTCACATCAATTGCTCTTTAGTTAGTAGTTTATTATAATAAAAGGATCCACAATAAAAATCATGTAGATTTAAAAACATATCAGAACTATCCCAGCAATGATCTGAAGTTTTCATTTAACTTTTTATATGTGAAGAGATATCTCTTAGGGTTTCATTTTTCTTCTTGCAAAGTATTAATATAATCAGTTATCTGATTTAGAAATGTTATGATTATGAAAGTTACTGCTACAAGGAGTTGTGTTAAGAATGTAAGACATTTAAATGTGTTATATTAGCACTTATATTTATATTATTTTACTTATATTATTAACATTGTTACAAATATTCCTATGTTACTTTTTAAAAATTATGTATTTCTTTGTAATTGAAAAACCATAGTTATGTATATTTATGGGGTACAATGTTATATTTTGATCCATTTGTATATTGTAGAAAGAGTCAATCAAGCTGATTAATATATCTATTACTGCACCTACTTTTTTGTGATGAGAACATTGAAAATCTATTCTTTTAGCAATTTTGAAATATACAATGCATTATCATTAATCGTGGTCACCATGTAGTGCAATAGATCACTAAAACTTATTGTTCCAATCTAACTAAAAGATTTTACTCCTTGATCAATATCATTCCTTTGCCTGGATTTACCCCTGTCTACCTCTCACCTCCCATAACCACCCTTCTACTGTTTCTATGAGATCAACTGTTTCACATTGTACATGTAAGTGAGTTCATACAGTATTTGCTTTCTGTGCTTGGCTTATTTCTCTTAGCATAATGCTGTTTAGTTTCATTCATATTATTGTGAAAAAAAAGACTTTTCTTCTTTTTAAAGGCTGTAGAATACTCCACTGTGCATGTATACATACCACATTTTCTTTATCTATTCTTCTGTTTATGAACATTTATGTTTCTTCCATCTTGGCAATTGTGAATAACATTGAAATAAACACAGAAGTGAGGATATCTCTTGAACATACGGATTTCAATTCCTTTGGGTATATGCTTAGAAGGGGGCCTGATGTGGTGATACGTGCCTGTAGTTTCAGCTACTCAGGAGACTGAGGTGGGAAGACTACTTCAGCCCAGGAGTATAAGGCTGCTTTGGGCACACCACTGCACTATAGCCTTAGTGGCAGAGCAAGACCCCCATCTAAAAAAAAAGAAAAAAAAACACTGGATTGGTGGATTAAACAATAATTCTATTTTTAGATTTTTGCAGAACCTCTATATTATTTCCCAAAAATGATTGTACTAGTTTACTTTCCCACTAACAGTGTACCAAGGTTATCTTTCCTCTACATCCTCACCAACACTTACTATCATTCATCTTTTTGATAATAGCCATTCTAACAGGTATGAAGTGATATTTATTGTGGTTTTAATTTGCATTTCCCTGCCGATTAAAGATGTTGAGCATTTTTTATATATCTGTTGGCCATTCGTAGCTTTTAATTTGAGAAATGGCTTTTCTGGTCCTTTGCTCAACTTTTAAATTGAATTCTTTGTTTTCTTGTTGTAGAATTGTATGATTTGCTTATGTATTTCAGCTACTAGTCCATTATCAGATGTGTGGCTTGCAAATATTTTCTCCCAATTTGTGGGTTGTCCCTTCACTCTCTTAATTGTTTCCTTTGCTGTATAGAAGACTTTTAATTTGACATAATTCAATTTATCTATTTTTGCTTATGATTCCTGTGGCTTTGAAATTATTTCCAATAAATAAATCACTGTCCAGACCAATATTGCAGAGATTTTCCCTTACGTTTTCTTCTAGTAGTTTTACAATTTCAGGGCTTACCTTAAAGTCCTTATCGATTTTGAGTTTATTTTTGCTTATGGTTTGAGATAAGGGTCCAATTTTATTCTTCTGCAAGAGGATATTTGGTTATTCAAACACCATTTATTGAAGAGACTGTAACTTCCCCATTATGGCAACTTTTTAGAAAATCAATTGACCTTAAATACGTGGATTTATTTCTGGACTTTCTATCCTGTTCCATTGGTAAATGTGTTTTCCAATTCCAGTATCATGCTGTTTTGATTACAATAGCTTTATGATATATTTTAAAATCAGGGAGTGTGATGCCTCCAGCTTTGTTGATTTTGCTCAAGATTGTTCTGGCTATTTGGAGGTCTTTTCAGGTTTTATACAAGTTTTAAAATTGTTCTATTTTTTGAAAAAGAATATTGGAGTTTTATGGAAATTGCATTGGATCTATAGACTTCCTTGGGTAGTATGGATTTGTTAACAATATTAATTATTTCAATCCATATACATGGAATATTCTTTACTTTCTTCTTCAGTTTCATTGATTGGTGTTTTATAGCTTTCAATGCACAGATCTTTGATCTCCTTAGTTAAATTTACTCCTAAGTATTTTTTGATGCCACTATAAATAAGATTGTTTTCTTAATTTTTCGTGGGGGGGATAGTTTGTTCTTAGTGTATAGAAATGGTACTCATTTTTTAATGTTGATTTTCAAACCTGCAACTTCACTGAATTTCTTAGTTCTAACAGTATTCTGATGCAGTCTTTAGGGTTTTCTGTATAAGTGGTCATACCAGAGATGGTAATTTATCAAACACCAAATAGAGATAATTTCACTTCTCCTTTTCCTGTATGGATGAATTTTTTATTTTTATCTTTTACCAAATTGCTCTTGCCGAGACTCCAATAATACGTTGAATGAAAATAGTGAGAGTGGGCATCTTTGTCTTGTTGTTTATCTTAGAAGAAAAGATGTCTAATTTTTACCTTGCATTTGATGTAAGCTATGAGCTTGTCATATATGACCTTTACTATGTTGAAATAGATTCCTTCTGTACCTATTTTTTGAGAGATTTTACTATGAACAGATGTTGAATTTTGTGAAATTATTTTTCTGCATCTATTGAGATGAAAGATGAGAGGAAAAATAAATAGAAAATAGGAAAACAATAAAAAAAAACAAAACTAAAAGTTCTTTATTTAAAAGATGAAATCCACAAAACTTTAGTTAGACTTACAAAGAAAAGAAAAATGAAGACTCAAAATCAGAAATGAAAGACAAGATATTATGACTGGTGCCATAGAAATGCAAAGGTCATACAAGAATAGTATGAATAACTATATACTAACAAATTAGTTCACCTAGAAGGAATGGATGAATTCCTAGAAGCAAGCAACCTATCAAGACTGAATCAAGAAGAAATAGAGCATCTAAAGAGACCAATAACAAATAAAGAGATTGAATTAGTAGTAAAATGTCTCCCATCAAAAAATGCCCAGGAATTGATGGCTACACTGCTAAATTTTACCAAACATTAAAAAATGAATAAAAATCCTTCTCATACTCTTTCAAAAAATTTGAAAAGATTTCAAACTTATTGTACAAGACTAGCATCCTCCTGATACCAAAGCCAGAAAAGGACACTACAGGAAAAGAAGACTACAGTTCAATATCCCTGAGGAACACAGATGCAAAAATTCTCAACAAAACACTAAAAAACCAAATTCAATAGCACATTAAAAGAAATCATTCATCATTATCAAGTGAGATTTATTGAAGAGATGCAAAAATGATACAACACATGTAAATCAACAAATGTGATATACCTAATTAATAGAATAATGGGCAAAAACTATATTAATATCTATTTTTATGAAAGAGTTTAAATATACTTCTCTTGTAATAGTGATTAGAGAAAGGATTTAAATCAACTCATTGGATTCGGTGTCATTATCCTCCATGCCACTTTTTAATTACTGGGATAATAATATTCAGCAATTAAATGTGCTTCTTTACATATCACTTAAAAAATCTTCTTATATTGGCTATGGGACTTGTATGAGATGACAGATGGTTGGTTGAATTCTAGGCAACACTTTGTGGGGATGATAGAAGACACAAAACTATGTGCATTTCCTATCTTAATTTCAAACTGCAGCTACTTATTTAAGGATCTCATGGTGACAATAGAAATAGCTAAAAAAATGTTTTGGAATTGGCATTGACTACGAAGTGTCAAGAGCTGTCCTCATGCAGAGAGTTATGGCAAGCATGGCTTTTTTTGCTAGAACATATGTTCATCCATCTTATACCCCTAAAAATTCTCCTTCAAATTTATTTATGATCTTTCTAAGAAAAGTCCAAAATCTCCCATGAATATATAATATTATCATTTATATACTACTTTTTGTTAAAATAACTGCCTTTGTTCATGGTAAACCTAATGAATGACTAGATTAAATACAATGATTGGAATCTCTCATGAAGTCAGTATTGAAATGAAACTATCAATTACTTTTCAATCTGACAATCTGTAGGAATTAGATAGTATTGATCAAGGTTCTATAACTTAGGTGAAAAACATAATCCTCAATACACTTTGTTGTGAGATTGTATTGAATATCTATGTATTTCCATTCACAGAAAATTTTCCTAACACTTTTTGAGTCAGGGTCTTACTGTGCTGTGCAAAGGCATGATCATTGCTCATGGCAGCCTCAAAATCCTAGGCTCAAGTGATCCTTCCACCTCAGCCACCTGGGTAGCTGGGACTTCAGGCACATGCCACCACATCTGGCTATATATATATATAAAATTTAGATTCA
Organism: Nomascus leucogenys; assembly: GCF_006542625.1. NCBI lineage: Eukaryota > Metazoa > Chordata > Mammalia > Primates > Hylobatidae > Nomascus > Nomascus leucogenys. The sequence goes on from NC_044387.1 coordinate 21,235,988, forward strand.
AGGGGATACATGTGCAGCAATTCTACTACTGGGTATTTACCCAAAGGAAAATAAATCTTTTTACCAAAAAGGCACCTGCATTTGCATTTTTATCACAGCACTATTCTCAATAGGAAAGACATGGAATCAACCTAGGTGCCCATCAGTGGTGGACTGTATAAAGGCAATGTGTTAAAAATACATCATGGAATACTGCAGAGCCATAAAAAGAAGGAAGTCACGTCCTCTGCAGCAACACAGATGCAGCTGGTGGCCATTATTCTAAGTGAATTAACACAGAAACAGAAAACCAAATACCACATGGTCTCACTTATAAGTGAGAGCTAGCATTGAACACTTGTGTACATAAAGATGGGAAAAATAGACACTGGGGACTCCAAAAGGGGGAAGGAATGGTGGGGGTAAGCGTTGAAAAACTATCTATTTGGTAATATGTTCACTATTTGGATGATGGGTTCAGTTGAAGCTGGCTAAGTTTTTAAATTTTTAGAGATGGAGTCTTCTTATGTTGCCCAGGCTGGTCTCAAGCTCCTTGCCTCACATAATCCTTCTGCCTGGGCCTCTGAAAGCACTGGAATTACAGGTGTAAGCCCCCGTGTCCAGCCCATAACACTTTATTATATTTTACATGTATAACCTTAATGTCTCTGGATAATTTATAAATGCTTGAAAACATTTGACAAATAGAATGTCCATTTGATTGCTATAGTGACATAATTTCCAGTTCTTTTTAAAAAAGTTACAACATTCTACATTTTTACTTTATTATTTATGATAGTCTAAAATGAAGACACTTAACAAATAACTGATAGCTTGGCTTATCAATCTACACATTCTTCATCATTCATTCGGCAATAAAGAGGTTCTTTTAGGTGTTTTGGCTGCAGTAACAAACAGAGAAAAATTAATCCTAATAGACCTTAACAATCTAGAATGAAGAAATAGACATAAAAAAGCACGCAATTTTATACATTATGTAAATGGTCACAGAGCTTTGGAGGTAAAGCGTTTTCCTACTGCCTGGAACAGGTGTTGGGAGTTTTTACTTTATTTCTAATGATCACCAAAAACAGGATATTTGAAGAGAGAACTAAACAAGGAGAGGGCTCTTCATAAAGGTAGGCAGAGTAAGAACATTAAGAGAACATAAAAGCAGACTCAAAGTTTAAGACCAAAAGCAGTGAAAAGAGTAATGAGCCAGTGCATCTGGAGCAGAGTGAGCAAGGACAGTTAGGTAGGGGGTGAAGGACAGGTAGTGGTGGACAAATCCTGTCAGGTTTGATTGTCATTGAAAAGACAATGGTTTTAACTGTGAAACAATGTTAAGGCCATGGACAGTTTTAAGCCATTAAGCGACAGTATCTTGTCATGTTTTTAAAGTATCACTGTCTGCTATATTGTAAGTAGACTGAATATTGGTATGTCAAGAACAGAAGCAGGAAATGCAGTTACTGCTTATAAAATTCTGTTGAGGATGTGACGGTGACTTGGGTTGTGTAAAAGATGAAATGTGAGTGTTAGTGTTTGCAGGATTCAGTGTGCATTAGATGTGGGGTCATAGGGGAAAGAATGAAGTCAAGAATGACTTCAAGACTTTTGGACTGAGCAACCAAGAAAAAGAAGTCAGATTTCAGGTTTGAAAGAGGAGGAATCCTCCCTTAGGTTTTGAACATGTTCACATGGGGTGCCTACTACATAGTATAAAAGCAGAGTGTTAAGGCAGCATCTGGAATTGCATCGAAAGTCCAGGAGAGAGGTTCAAGCTGGTGATGCAAATAAGTTTTCATCAATGTATAGATGCTATTTAAAATGTATGACTACATGAGATGACTTGGAATGTTAGTGGAACTACAAAAGAAAAAAGAGCCAAGAGGCTGGGAGCGGTGGCTCACGCCTGTAATACCAGTACTTTGGGAGGCCGAGGCGGGTGGATCAAAAGGTCAGGAGATTGAGACCATCCTGGCTAACACAGTGAAACCCCGTCTCTACTAAAAAATACAAAAAAATTACCCTGGTGTGGTGGTGGGCGCCTGTAGTCCCAGCTACTCAGGAGGCTGAGGCAAGAGAATGGCGTGAACTGGGGAGGCAGAGCTGGCAGTGAGCGAGATTGCACCACTGCACTCCAGCCTGGGTGACAGAACGAGACTCTATCTCAAAAAAAAAAAAAAAAAAAAAAAGAGAGAGCTAAGACTTCTCAGAATATAACAAAACTATGAGACCAGAAAGATGATAAAAACCAGGCTGAGAAGCATTAGCTAGGGAGACTGTAGGAGAATCAGAATGAAACTAGGTAACTGAGCCACATTTTACATTAATAAAAACATTAAATCCCCTGGGTTACCATTTCTTTGCAATAACAGAAACTAATCTGAAACATACTCAGAGAGAATACTGTGAGAACCCGTGTTCCCAGAAAGATGATGGCTTTTGGTCTTTATTAGAATACATATTGCTCCATTTCAAATAATTATTTTTTGAAAAAAATTTCTAAAAATCCTTATAAATAAAGTTAAATAGTTCATTTATGCAAAGAAAAACAAAGACAAACTAGTACTGGGGGATAGTTGGCAACTCACAGAATAAAAAGATGGCTTAAAAACTTAAATACTTAAAAACAGAAAAAACAACAACAACCCACTACCCCCCCAAAAAAAAGCAACATGTAAATAGCTCTCCTTGATTCACATTCCTAACCCTAACCTAGAGTGGGAGAGCATGTCATACTTACTAAGACTCACAGTAGATTCTTTAGAGAAAAATCAGGTTACCATGACCAAATGTATATGAATTGGATGTTAATATTATTCTCAATTGTCTTTGATAATTTCCTCTCCCACCTTGTCTTTTTCCTCCCCTTCTAATACAGCTATAATTAAGAATCAAAACCTCCTAAAACTAGAACCCAATGTTTTGCAAATAATTTGTATCTCGCAATTTTTCTTCTCTATAATTCAAAACAATAAATTTTATCTTCTAGACAAAACGTTGTCTATAGGAATTCTAATTATTAACGTAATATTTTTTCCAATAAAAATGTTTACTTTTCTGATTATTTTATATTCATGGCAAGTCTGTTCCGTATTTAGAACTGAAATCTCCTCTGCAAATTCTCTGATCGTAATAATATAATGTTTCCACAATTTTCAGATGTTCTTTTTTATGTATTAGCTTTCCTCTTTTCTGCTATTATCCTCAAATATCTCACAATCCTTGGTTATCTGATCACAATTCTGAATGAAGTTACTTGGAGGTGGTAGTTAAATGTTTCCTCTGAAATTGTATAGTTTCTTGAATTTAGAAATTTGACTATATTTCAATTAGTTGAAACACACTAATTTCCATTAACATGAAAGTATGTTGAGCAGGAAGAAAGGTTAGCAACATACAAAATACATACAAAAGTATTTATAAAATACCTGCATATGATGTAAATATATAAATAAAATGTGCATATATATATATATATATATATATACTGAAAATATACTCTTGAAAAAAAGTATCCAATGTCATTGGCATCTTCTGGGTGACACTTCTAAGTGTAATTGCTTTCTTCTCTTCAGAGGTAAGCTGTGCTTTAAATTTTATTTTTGTCATTCATGCGACTTCTTAATAGTTATAACCTATATGTATGAAATGCTACATATGGTTTGGTTTACACATTTTTGAATTTTAAATAGAATACAATATTTATTCTGCCATCATTTGCCTGCTTTTTGTCTTCTCCAATATGTATATTTGTGACATTCATAATGTTTACATTTGTATACCTAGTTCAGCAGTTAGCAAACTATGGCCAATGTACCAAATCAGATCAACAACTCCTTTTGTTTTACAGCCTTTGAGCTCATGTTTTAAATCTTAAAGTTTTGTTTTATTTTGTTTTTTTAAAAAGTCGGGAAACAACAGGTGCCAGAGAGGATGTGGAGAAATGGGAACACTTTTACACTGTTGGTGGGACTGTAAACTAGTTCAACCTCTGTGGAAGACAGTGTGGCGATTCCTCAAGGACCTAGAACTAGAAACACCATTTGACCCAGCCATCCCATTACTGGGTATATACCCAAAAGATTATAAATTATGCTGCTACAAAGACACATGCACACGTATGTTTATTGCGGCACTATTCACAATAGCAAAGACTTGGTACCGACTCAAATGTCCATCAGTGATAGACTGGATTAAGAAAATGTGGCACATATACACCATGGAATACCATGCAGCCATAAAGAGGGATGAGTTCTTGTCCTTTGTAGGGACGTGGATGAAGCTGGAAACCATCATTCTGAGCAAACTATTGCAAGGACAAAAAACCAAACACTGCATGTTCTCATTCATAGGTGGGAATTGAACAATGAGAACACTTGGACACAGGGTGGGGAACATTTATTTTCTAGATGAAATGTTGTCTATAGTAATTCTAATTATTAATGTAATATTTTTTCCAGTAAAAATATTTACTTTTCTGATTATTTTATATTCTTGGCAAGTCTGTTCCGTATTTAGAACTGAAATCTCCTCTGCGAGATTTCGTGGGGTGGGGAGAATGGGGAGGGATAGCATTAGGAGATGTACCTAATGTAAATGATGAGTTAAGGGGTGCAGCACACCAACATGGCACATGTACACATATGTAACAAAATTACACGTTGTGCACATGTACCTTAGAACTGAAAGTATAAGGAAAAAGAAAAGAAATTAAAAAAATAAATAAGTATATATGAAAGAGAACATGTGTGATGCTCAAAGACTAAAATATATACTATCTGACGCTTTATTAGAAAAGTTTCCCAAACCCTGCTCTACTTCATTCTTACCTATTTCCACCTTACCCATGAGGTCTTTACTAACCTCCCAGTTTCATTTGTAAAACCTCCACAAATATTCTTTATTTCCTGCCACAAATCTTTCTCTACAGCACTGATTATTATTTCATATGCTATATGCTTAGTCATCAATCTTATCAAATCATATAATTTATGTATTGATTTGGTGGCCTTGGTGGAAATTGGATTATTTACAGGTCATTTTGTTTTGTTTCATTTTGTTGTTGTTTTGCTATTACAAAATCATATGTATTTACTGACAAATCTATAAAACAATATCACTTAAAAATAAAATATAGGGTATTTACATAATATGTATTTTCATTTTTACTAGACTCCAACATGATTACACAAATTACATTCCATTAAAGTGTACAAGTATTTTCATTCCTATATATCCTAGACAACATTTAGAACACAGTTGCAGTAAACATGTATTTCATTATGGTTCTTATTTTTACTTCCCAGATTAATAATGAGATCAAATATCTCTTCCTATCTATTGGGTTTCATGCTGTCATGTCTCTAAAATGCCTGTTCATTTCTCTTGCCTATAAGTCTACTGAGTGGTGGGGTTTTTTTTCATTGATTTTTGCTTCTTTATACATTTTGAATATTAATCCTCTGTAAGCTATTTTTATCGCAAATATCTTCTCCATTTTGTGACTTGTCTTATAACTTGATTGTGTTTTCTTGCTGAACCTATACTGTTAATTTGAATGTTGTAAAATTAATCAATAATTTCCTTTATGATTTTATATTTTTATATTTTTTATATCTTAATTTAAAAATCATTTCCCAACCTAAGTAAATAGCTACTTACCTGATAAGTTGTTCTTATTTGAGTTTTAATTGAGTTTTGCATCTGGTATGAGGTGGGAATCTAATTTAATATTTTTTCCTCTGTGCATAACAACCCATCTATTGGAATATTTACCTATTCTTCTGGCAATAGCACATTATATTGATATTTGCAATTTTTTCTGCCTCGATGTCATAAAATGTATTTTGCCTTTTGTCTACTCATACCTGTCTAACTATATCTTTGCTGGTTATTTGTTCTTTCATATAAATTTTAAAATTAACTTGTTAAGTTTCTCATAAATCTCTGTTAAAATTTTTGTTAGAATTAAATTGGATGTGTTGATTGAGTCTTACATATAGTTGGTTTATTACTTTTCCTGTCTATAAGATATCTCTAAATTTTATTTTCTTTTATATTACCTTATGCCTTTTTCTTCACCATCAAGCACCCAAAAGATACTTGCATATCCAAGTTGCCTCTTTCTCCCAAAATAATGCCTCCCCCAACTGCCACCACATCCAATTGGTCAGGACATCATTTTGGATATAGTGGAATATAATTGCAAAATATCCAGAATCTGACTCTTCCTCACTACCTTTGTTGCTACAATCACATCGAAACTAAATTGTTGCAAATTGTTGCCATTTAAATTATCTCCCTCTTCTGCCTTTGAATCTATATGTTAAAATTATCTCAGATCATGGCCACTCCATTGATCTAAATCTCTTAGTGGCTTCTCTTCTCACCCAGAATAAAACTCAGAGACATTAAAATGAACTACATTGTCCTATACCATAACATGCTGTTACCATTCTGATCTTTTATCTACTGTTCTTCTCTTCATTCAGTGTGTTCCAGCACTCTGGCCTCCTTGTACAATTCTTCCTCAGGACCTTTGCTTATGCATGTCTCTCTGCCTTGGATGTTCTTGCTTTTACATCCTTCGACCTTATTTCACCTTATACATTAGATCCTTACTGACCTCCCCATTTCATTTGTAAACCTCTGCAAATGTTCTCTATTTCTTACCACTAATCTATCTTTCTCCATAGTACTTATCATTTTATGTACTGTATATTTTATTGATTTATTTTATTAAATAGAATATGAAAATTAAAGCCAGATATTTTTATGTTTTTATACTGTTCACCATCAACTCCAGCACAACTCCAAGCATATAAGAGGAGTCCCATGAATATTTATTGAATGTATGAATTAATAAATGAGCTCACAAAAATAGAAGTAAAGATATAAATATATGAATATTCTAAATACTTGGAAATCCTATCAACAAGTGATTATTCTGGCAAAGAGATAAAATATGGTATTTAACTTTCATCAACATTTGTGCATAGAGTCAATAACAAATATATTCTAAATGAACAGAAAAGCTTTAGTACAACTTACATAGTAAATTGGATCTAAGGGGGTGTGTGATAGTGTGGCGACAATGTGCATCCTCCACTATTTTATTTTAACGTCTCTTTTCACTTAATTTACTAAAGTAACTAGGTATTTCTGGCCATAGAATATTTTTATGCTTATATAGAGAGAGCTTTACCTTTTTCTTTTCTCTTTTAATTTCCCCTTGTTTTTTAAGTCTCATCTTTCTCCTCTGAAATAATGAACCTAATCTGTTTATCTTACAGTAAAGTGGTGAGTTCCATTGATTAAAAAATATTATTTTTATTATACCAGTTAATCCAAATCTGAATCTACCTTCTTTATTTTTCTAAATTTCATATTTTCTAATAGTTATTCTGTAACATACATTTGTTTGTTTCACAAATTATTTTAAAACAATTGAGTGTTGCATTAAACATAAAACTATTGCAGAGTACCCATTATGGTAATAAAACAACAAAATCCTAGAGGAATAATTCTAGACACACGTAAAAGAGTCAAGTCACTGACTTTTGCATAGCAGATAAGACTTTAAGTCTTTACCATTCTTGAAGTTTTCTTTCTGAAAAAAAGGCAATATATGAGAGCATATTCTAGTCCAAAATATACAATTTCAATCTGCCTTTTTCACAAAGTTCATTGGAAGAACAGGCACAGCTTAAGGGCTACCACACTGCAAACACCTGTACTATAAAATGATACAGCAGCTAGAACTATAGATGGCTTTATACGTCAACAACTGGACTTAAAGTGAAACTGAAAACTTCTGTTTGTTTGTATAAACATTTGTATAATAAGAATCACTATGATAATGGGCTAACATTACAGAACACTTGCTTTGTTCAAGCACTGTCCTAAGCATCTTAAGTATATTTGCTTTTATTACATACTTTTAAAATCAAACTAATATTATCCCATTTTTCACAAATGAGAAGCCTGAAGCTTAAGAGGGTAAATGAATTACTGACCATTGTGTAGCTAGTAAATGCTAGAGCCAGAAATTGAAACTAAGTATTTCTGCTCATCGTGACCATTATATATTGTTGGGTCTCTGATATAAGGATTCAACCATTAGCAAAAGAAAAATATGGGGAGTGAAATGCCGCATGTCCAATAATAATGTAATACTGTACTTAGAAAATAAAAGGAAAGTCTGGAAATGACCAGGATTGTAACATTTCTCTTATTTTCACCATACTAATGTTTTTTCCAGTTTCTCCAGGAGACAGATTGGAGTTAATAACACTAAAAACATAGCGTATTATTGAAAGGCAAATGTTTGAAACACTGTATTTCATAATGTGACCTAGTTATACTTTATAAACACTTGCATCAAATAAACTTTCTCTAGAATTTTAATTACAAACTAAATTTATGTCTTGTCAAGAGCATGCAGGTTAGAAAAGAACATCTTTAAGCCAGACACAAGGGTGCATGCCTGTAGTTCCAGCTACTCAGGAAGCTGAGGCAGGGGGATCCCTTGGGCGCAGGACTTAGAGGCTGTAGTATACCATGATCACACCTGTGAATACCCACTGAACTCCAGCCTGATCAACATAATGAGATTCCATTTCTAATTTTTTTTTAAAGAAAAAGTAAGGAAACAGGTTGTGCAGCATTTTTCCAGAAAAAGCCAATCGTAATTTTGTTATGTCATGTTGAATTATTTTAATGAAACAAAAAGAAAACACTGGGCTAGTAAAAAACTGCCATTTTTACACTAAAATCACATATTGCTTAAAGGGTCACAAATTTGAACATAAACATATAGAAATATTATGTAGATTATTATAAACTCTTAAATAGTTTACTTTATGAATGCAAAAGCCATATACTAGTATAGATAATTTTTCTAAGGTTTGTGATTTTTTTTTATTTTCTGGTTTAGTGGTAATAGTAAGGGATGATTTCACTCTTAAAGGCTAGGGAGATACATGGATGCTACTCACACCTAGTAGGTAGAGGCCAACCATGATGCTAAATATTCTACACTACACAGGATAGACTCCCACATTAAATAATTGTCTAGCCAAAATTTCAGTAGTTCTGAGCTTTAAAAATCCCTAGTCTAGTTGCATAAAACAACATTTTTCTTACAATACGATTCATCTGAGCTGAGTGAATCTTGTAAAAAATGTCTGAAGTGAAATTTTGTAATTACATTGTATCTTATAGAGAAGGATTCCATTTGCAGAAGCAGAACAGAATCACAAAAGGTTTATATGTCTAACACTCTATGCTTAAATATAAAAAATAACATTTATAGTCAAGATAAATACATTATTTTATGATACAGGCAATAACATAATTTGTTTTGAATAATATATGTTTTCTTAAATGAACTTTTAAAAATTGATGTAAAGACCAAAACAATTCAGTAAGAGGAGCACCTGCCATAAATCATTAGCATCTTAGTTTTCATGCATTAATTTCTGTACAACATTTTCAACTTTTACCCTGTTTGAAAACTTATGTCATAATGAATTCAAGTATGCTACATTGTTTTATCTCATAAATAGTTCTGTTATTTTAAAGGGCAGAAAGACAATTTTCAGTGTTTTGTTGCCAGCAATGGAAAGAACTATGTGAGAAAATTAGCATTAATATACCAAAGGCACATTATTGTTGAAGTTGTATTAAATACTAGGTGCTAAGACATATTGTTCTGTACATAATTTTCTATAATAATGATGATTTATTAATTAAAGGATTAGTTGAGCTTCATATATCATGAGAGCAAGCAGCGGAAAATGGACTTTTGTCCTGTTATCAACATTTATCCATAGAGACTGTGCATATACAAGTAGCAAATATTTTGAAAACTATTAAATGAGCCATCTATCTAATCCTGAAGTTTTCAAACAGCTGATCAGAGCTCAGTGGGTCACCACATTGAAGAAGTGAATGGGGACTAAGTAGAAAAGCTTGGGGCCCTCCAATCTTGCCCAACTAGGGATAATTTGCTTTTCGCTTTTGCTTTTGCTTTTGCTTTTGCTTTTTTATTTTTATTTTTATTTTTATTTTTATTTTTTAGAAGTCTCGCTCTTGTCCTCCAGGCTTGAGTGCAATGGCTCCATCGATCTCGGCTCACTGCAAACTCCGCCTCTTGGGTTCAAACGATTCTCCTGCCTTTGCCTCCCAAGTAGATTTGCTTTTTATCTGTTGAAATACTAATTCATTCAAAGACACAGTGTGGAAATTCTAGGCTCCGGAAAATCAGTACCACCAAACATTTTGTAAATAAAAGAAATATAGAATTTGATGTATTCATCCAAATCTTAGAATTGTGTTCAAGATGGCATAATAAGGTGAGTCTGGTATTAGAACCCAGGCTTTTGACTATTATTCCTGCTCTTTTGAAATTCATTCAAATCTACCATGAATAGAGGTGATTTCATCATTGTGATTCTTTAAAACTAAATGCAAAACAAATATTATCTAATTTATTGATTGATTTCCTATTTTGGCAGGGCATTATTCTAGATACAAAGACATAAATCATTGTGTCTATGTATATATATATATATATATATATAGTATGCATCTTGCATGAGAGATAAGGCAAGCATACAACATATGTGATACAAAAAAAAGAATAAATAATGCTATGAGGTAAATGCACAGAATATACCCCATAAAGGAATAATATAAGGCTATAGGATGTCAGCATTATTTAGTTAGATTTGATGAATATACCCACAATATTTGAACCAAATCTTAAATGATGGTTAATATTTTGGCAATAAATTGAAGAAAATGTCCTTCCTTAAAAACTCAAAAATAAAAAAGTATTTAAAGTATAGTAAGTAGGTAAAACCAATGAAAATAAGTATTACTTTGAAAATTAGATTTTCAGTAGTTTGGAAATAAAAATGTTAAAAGAAATAATTAAAGACTTGAAAGCCATTTTGCTTAGGTATGAGTTATGAAATTATTAATATTTTAGAATTCCATTAACTAGGTATGTTGAGAGTCAATATGTTATGTGAGTACTCACTTTAATGATTACCTAAGACAATGTTCTTATGAAACTTATGAGGCTTATGGATGATTGAATTACATGATGTTTTCTATCTTAGAAATTTCAGAAAGATATATGTGATGCTTAACATTGACAATAGCCTGCATTAGAAAGCATTAACCTTGTGCTATAAAAGTTTTCACAAATGAAGAGGGCTGACTATACCAGAGGAGCTATTGCTAAATTGAATATTAAAGAGTGTGTTCTAAATAGTACACACTTAGGCCCACACACTTTTTAAATCTCACTTTTCTAAATTTGAGAAATTATGAACATTGGCAGAGGAGGAATCAACATTCAGTATTTTTTCATTCAAATTCAGCAGCTAATGTTTGTTTGTTTGTTGGTCTTCCCAAGACAAATTATCTCTTTCCGTTTGTTACAGACTCTGTATCTGAAGCACATGCACCTGAGGCATAAAGCAAGCTGGGAAATTCGTAGAACCTCTCTTTCTTGGCTACTAAAGGCCAAAAATGAAAAAGCTAGTACATTGGAATCTTTCTCTTGAACTTTTCAAATTGTTTTTGGAATACATGTATCCCTCTCCTCCTATTTGCAAAGCATGAAATGAGTGACTGAAGATGTCTGTACTTTAAGGAGAAAATGGTTGAAGGTAAATAAAGCCACCCATAGAGTGAAAAGGAAAGATACAGATGTGGAGAGATTCCTAGGCAATTCTAGTTTCCAACTATCTCTGCCCTTCTTTATGTTTTGTTTGTTTGTTTCAGTGATTCGTTTGAGTCTACGATATATGCAGTATACATATTATGAATCGGTTGTTCGGATTAAGCTTTTGCAAGGGCTGTTTCTTCATCTTGTCCTTCTCTTCAATAAAATACTTTTTTTTGACATTTTTTGACTTTTCATAGCTGTCAGTCTCCCTTAGAGCTATATGGGAATTATGTGGGTAGAAAATTATGAAGCCAGCAAAGAGGGTAAATTACTAAGGTAGGGAAAAAAGTGATTCATTATTGTTCTGTTTTATTAAGTTGTATGTGTATGCATGCATTTTGTGAGGTTATGCAAATAAGTACCCAGATTATAGAATCACAGAATCAAGGAATATTAAAACCAAAGACAATATATGGGAACATGTACTCTAAGTCCACAATTTTACCAGAAATAAAAAGATAAAATATTTAAACAAGATTTCCTAAGCTAAATTTCACTGAATAACAGAGAAAATGGAAAAATCAAATCACATAAAAAATATAGTAACCTCTGAAGAGATGCATGAATTGGTGAATTAATATCTTTTGGATTAAGGAAGAGGGAAGTGCACATGGTACCTTGCAGATCTAAGCATATTGAAAAACAATATTCATTGGTCTTTAAGTACAAGTAAAACTAATTTCTTATCATCACATATATTCATAATTTATTTTCCAGTTTCTTCCATTTGATGTTTTTCACAAATATAGTTTAGTACCTTATTCCTCAATATTTAGGCTCTAAAAATTAGTAGGTTTTGATAAGCCATATTTTGAACTACTAACTGCTGAACAATAATTTATGTATTTATGTTTGTATTTTTGACATTTTCACCCAAGTGAAAATCTATTATTTCTTTAAATTTATCATTTATCATAACTTTTCTTAATGTGAATATATCTTGGCCTATAACATTTTATAAGCAAAAATGATACATTACTTAACATTTTTATAATCTTAAACTTCTTTTGAAAATAAGAGAAATGCGAACGTTTCATATTGAAAACTGACAATAGACATTTTAAAATCCCTGGAATATCAGGGCAAATATGCTTAATGTACACTAACAAAAATAAAGAGGGTTGTAAATATATTTTACACGGAGGAGCTGTTAATCTTTTCCTGTTCCCCAAAACATCTATGATAGCCTAGTCTTGGTTCCATGTTCTAAAAATATATTAAAATTGTTAATACTTTTATGTACATAGATTATAGAATCTAAAGTTTTCAAAGTAGTTTTATTTTAAGAGGTGGGCATCAGCATGATTATTTCTCTTGTTTAATCATTCATTTATTGATTTACCCAGCTGTCGTGTGTCTAGTATTATTTTAAGCCCCACCTATGGAGGCAAAGAGAGGACATACCCTTATTGCTTTATTTTTTTAATCAAGCTTAAAAGCTAGCATCACAAATGGAAGTATATTAAGCACTGGAAATGCATAAAAGTTGCAGAAGTCTGGTCTAGAATGGATCAGGCAAGACTTCCTGTGAAAATGATCACTAAACTCATAATTCAGGGAAAGTAGTTTGGCAAACAAGACTGGAGGAGAACTAATAGAAGACAGAGGAGGTACACAAATAATGGTCCATTTAGAAACACCTTGTTGGAAATTGATTTAAAAGTTAATGTGAGACAGCTGAGAAACTAGAACATATAAAAACTAAAGTAGCTAACAGAGAAATAATAGGTCTGTAAAAATAAATAATCTAGTAAGCAAGATAGTCAGGGACCACATACTGAAGGTTCTGTAAACAACAGTAAAGAAGAAATATAGACTAATCTAGGATTGTAGAATGATTAGGTTTGTGTTCTGAGAAAAATAATCAACATGCATCTTAAGTTGATATTCATAACTTACACAATAGCTCCCTCTTTTCTAATAAATTGTCTCTGTGTCAGTTCATAACTTTGAATTGTGCCCAGCACAGTTTGCATATTATGTTTGAGTTTTAAAATTGTGTCTAAATCCTATAGAGGACATGGGAGTTTTGTCTAAATCCTTTGGAGAATTCTATAGGGGAATTTCTTCTCCAAGACTTATTCTATACTTTCAAATTCAATGGGGCTCCTCTTTTTGGCCCTTTGTTTAGAAAGCTGGGTCTTTAGTTATCCCAGTCTTCTGCATAATTACACAACTGTGTTCATTGCTGAGTACAAGCAACGAGAGGACAAATAATATATCGACCAGCCTGGCCCTTCCCTGTTGGACCTACAGCTGCACAGAGCGTAGAGAAAGCAGCCCCTTCAACTGAAGTTTGGCTTATGAGAACTTCCGTTGCCAGTTTCTGCCATGACTATCACTATATATTTGAGCAGTGAAGTACAGGGGATGAGAGAAAAAAAAAAAAAACGACAAATGAAAAGCATGGAATTTCCACTCTCCCTGTGAGCTTATGTATTCTTTTTCTGTATAACAGGCAAGATAGGGGTATTGTTTCAGAGTTTCCAAGGTCTGTGCTTCAGTGCTCAATTCCTGGTTTCCTGTGCAATGATTTCAGGATGGGGTTGGGAGAAGGTGTGATGGTGGTATATTCATATAACTTGCCATGTTAATTGAATTCTGCTCTTCTCCCCAATCAACCTGCTACAATTTACCTTTCAGAGCTCATAAATAACTGTTCCATGTATTTATTTCGTAGTACACCTGTAAGATTTGTGTCTTTTGTGCATTATTATCCACATGGAGTTGCATACATATATCCAGTGATAATGGTAACATTTGTTGAAAGACCATTCTTTCTTGATTTAAAAGCCTTTGCTCCTTTGTCAAAGATCTGGTTTGCCTTTCTTAAATAATTGTATGTATAAATTTCTGGGTTCTCTTTTCTGCTGTATTGATCTATATGTCTGTTCTTTTTCCAAAATAACTCCATCTTCATTGCTGTACCTTTATAGTAGGTCTTGTACTCAGGTAGTGTTAGTTCTTCAGCTTTGTTCTTCAATACTGTGTTTGCTACTCTCCCTCTCAATATAAGCTTTTTAAAAGATTTGTTGATATCCACAAAATTACTTTCTGGCATTTGATCAACATTGCATTAAAGGAATAGATCAATTTTGGAATAATTGACATCTTAAAATATATCTTTCGACCCATGCATACAGAATTTCTTTTTATTTAGATTATCTTTGATTTCTTTCATCAGAGTTTTATAGTTTTCTTTATATTTACCCAGTATATATTTTGTGAGATTTATACAGATATTTTATCTTTTAGTGCTATTTCAAGTGACATCATATCATGCTTTTAATTTCAAATTGCAATTATCTAATACTGATACATGCAAATAATGTTCATAATTTAGTGTTTAGTAGAGAAAACAAATCACAAACAATGTGGATGGTACAAGGATAAATGCCTCTTAAACATGTGAAATGTGAAAAAAATATTTCTTATAAAATAACATTTGCTTCACTTGACATATCAGTAGGCATTCAGCATTGTTCAAGAGACACTCACATCAGTTTCTCACCCTTGGCAGAATGTGGATATAGAACCATAGCCTTTCATGTTTCACAATCTTGAAGAAGTGTGTGAGAGGGAAGGGGTGTGTAGTTCACACGGAGTTTTAAGAAATTCAAGAGAATAGTGTCAAAATCATTTCAGGATACTATAAATTACCATAAATTGGGTAGCTTAAACAACAAGTATTTCTTTTTTATAGTTCTGGAGGCTGGAAAGTCCAAGATGAAAGTGCCAGGAGATCTGATGTTTGGTGATGACTTGCTTCATGGTTAGTGAATTGCTATCTTTCTGTTATACCCTTACATGATAGAAAAAGAGATAGTTCTCTGGTATCTTATAACGACACTAATACTATTAGTAAGGGCACCACCCTCATGATGCAATTACTTCCCAAAGGCCCCACTTCCAAATACCATCACACTGGGATTAGTGTTTCAACATATGAATCTGCAGGAAAGGGGTGGGGGGACACCAACTCCAAGCCATTGCCTTCTGCCCTGATCCCTCAAAACTCATGTTCTTCTCATATGCAAAATACAATTATTCCATCTTAATAGTTTTCAAAGTCTTAACTTGTTCCAACATCAGCTGTAAGGTCAAAGTCCAACATCTCATCTAAATACCATCTAAATCAGATATGGGTGAAACGAGATATGACTCATCCTGAGGAAAAATTTCTTTCTATCTGTGAACCTGTGGAATCAAGCAAGTTAGGTACTTGCAAAAAACAATGGTAGCACAGGTATAGGACAGACATTCTCATTCTAAAAGGTAGAAACAGGAAAGAAAAAAAAAAAAAAAAGCAATAACAAGTCCCAAGCAAGTCTAAAACCTAGCAAGGCAAACTCCATGAGATCTTATGCCTCAGGAATATCCATCTTTGGCTAGATTCTCTGCCTCCTATGCCACTGGCATGGTGGGTCCACCTTCCAGATTCACTAGGGCAGAATTTCCACCTTGTAAACTCACTGGGGTGAGATCCTGCCCCTAGGACTCTGATAGACAGGGTTTCAGCCCTGACAGCTTTGGGTGGTCCCACCCTGTGCCATTGGGTGGTGGTTCTGGCACCTTGAAATCAGGGTTATTCTCTTCCTTCCTTGGTGAAATCTAGGAGGCAACCTGATTGTCTCTGAATTGCCTTCAAGATCCTTTCTACCTTATCATGAAAAATAGAGCCCACTTCCAACTAAATAGCTTTACAGTCTTCTTATAAAATTTAAGACAGACAACATTCTTTCATTCCTACCCTCTTTTCCCTTTAGGTCAAACTAACAATTTTCCTGCTGGGGTGGCTGATTAATTCCATGGTTCACACCATACCAATCTTTGTATCAAAGGGATGCTTTCTTACAGTGTAGACAGGCTGAGAATTTTCTAAATCTTTTAAGTTCTAGTTTATTTTGGCCTAGTGATTTCATATTCAAGACATATCACTCCTTTTGCATTTTACTTTAAGCAGTCAAGAGGAACAAAGACAGTTTTTCAACACTTTGCTTAGTAGTCTCCAGCAAAATATCCACTTTCATTGCTCACAATTTCTACCTTCGACAAAACACTAGAAAATAAACACATTTCAGCCAATTTCTTTGCCACTTAACAAAGTTTGCCGTTCTTACAGTTTCCAGTACCATGTTTCTCATTTCTGTCTGAGACCTAATCAGAATGACCTTTACCATTTATATATCTACCAACATTCTGTTCATTATTACTTAGGTATTCTTTGAGAAGACGGAGACCTCTCTCCAACTCTCCTTTTTCTCTGAGCCTTCACTGGAATTATTTTTAAAAATCCCTTCACAACAATCTTGGCTTCTTTTTGCATGTACTTCAGAACACTTTCCACCTCTCCCTAACACCCAGTTCCAAAGCTACTTCCACATTTTTACATGTTTGTTACAGCAGCATACTCACTTCTTGATATGCTTCTGCCTTAGTTTGGGTTGCTGTAACTAATTACCATGGACTAAGCATAACAGCTTAAACAACAAATATTTATTTCTTATAGTTCTGAAGCCTGGAAGTCCAAGATCCAGTTGCTGGTACATGCAGTGTCTGGTGAAAACTCATGTACTGGATTGCATATGGTGGTCTTCACATTGTATTATCACATGGCAGAAAGAGAGTGAGCTAGCTCTCTGGAATCTTACAAGTACACCAAAAACATTCATAAAAGCTTTACCCTCATGATCTAATTACTTCCAAAAGATCCTCCTTCCAAATGCTATCATATTGGTGTTAGGGTTTCAACATACGGATTTGGGTGGAGACACAATGAGTTTGTTATAAATGTTTAAGGCAAGCTTCTATCGCATGATCAAATTATCACTGAAAGAACATTCCCACACATATCTGCCTCTGAAATCCTGGAAATGTGGGGAGGCTGTACACCTGTCAGAATATTCTGCATTATATCTTGCTTTGGTTGTGTGTCTTTTATTATTACTTAATCTTAAGCTCACTAGCAACATACATTATCATTTTATGTCAATAAAATCAGAGTCTTACAAGGAGAACATATTCTATATAGGTATATGTCTTTAAATGTAGATTGAAAGTATATTCCAAAGGTAAATTCAAACTATTGAGAGTTGTTAGACATAGGAGTATTTTGGAGGAGGAAACATGAATGGCTTTTACATATTATTTAATATACTTGATACTGGTGGCTATTCACGAGAAGAATATAACACATTATGTTTTCTACAATGCAGAAAATAATGTGAAATAAAATTATTTGCATATTATTAATTAAAACAAGATTGAATAATAAAATGTCAAATATAAATTTTATAATTTTTAGAGTAGAATTTTATAATTTAAAGTCTTTTAAAATGTTTGTCATTGTAACGAGTGAATTTATCTTATTAAGGTTTTGATTTTCTGTTGACTTAGGAGATTGATAATTTTTAATGTAATCATTGTAATTTAGACAGCCTCATGTGCAAATCTTGTTCAAGTTTGTTGTGCATTTTTTCTGTTTTGTCATTCTTCTTTTTCTATGATCTATAGGAGAATATTCATACTCTGGATATGTTTTACAAATATTTTATCCTACTGTCTGGGCTTGCTTTTAAATCTCATTTGATATCTTTTGTTGAACAAATATTATTGATTTAAAAATTGTCCACTTTATAAATTCTTGAAAGATTTGTATTGTTTTGGTACCAAATAATAACACTTCACTGATAAAAAAAAATCACCCCAAATCTACAATTAACATCATACTTAATTGTGATAAACTAGCTGTCTTTTTCTAGATGACTTTTGGAACTGGTGAAGTAGGTCCACTCTCATCACTCTTATTCAACGTTATATTGGAAGCCCTAGCAAATTAAGAGATACCAATACATACCTATTAGAATGGTTAAAATCTAAAAATCTGTAAATACCAATGCTGGTGATGATGCAAAATAAAAAAACTCTCATATATTGTTGGTGGGAATACAAAATGGTACAGCCACTTTGGAACACAGTATGTCAGTTTCTTACGAAGCTAAACATAGTCTTATCATGTGACATAGCAATTACATTCCTACATATTTGCCCAAAAGATTTGAAAATTTATGTCAAAAACTTTACGAGCATGATTTATCAGCTTTATTCATAATGGCTCTGAATTTGAGGCAGTCAACATGTCCTTCAATAGGTAAATGAATAAACAAACTATGATCCTTCCATACAAGGAGATATTGTTCAGCAACAAAAATAAATGAGCTCTCAAGACAACAAATCACATGGATAAATCTAAAATGCTTATTGATAGTGAAATAAGTTTCAAAGGCTACATGCTGTTTAAGTTCAATTATAAATATTCTAGAAAAGGCAAAACTATGGAAAACAGTGTTTGCCAAAGCCGGACGTGGTGGCTCACTCCTGTAATCCCAGCACTTTGGGAGGCCAAGGCAGGTGGATCACCTGAGAGCGGGAGGAACAGCCTGACCAACATGGAGAAACCCCGTCTCTACTAAAAATAGAAAATTAGCTGGGTGTGGTGGTGCATGCCTGTAATCCCAGCTACTCTGGAGGCTGAGGCAGGGGAATCGCTTGAACCAGGGAAGTGGAGGTTACAGTGAACAGAGATCACGCCCTTACACTCCAGCCTGGGCAGCAAGAATGAATCTCCATCTCAAAAAAGAAAGAAAGAGAGAAAGAAGGAGAGAAAGAAGAGAGAAAGAAGAAAGAGAGAGAAAGGAAGAAAGGAAGAGAGAAAGAAAGAAAAGAAAGAAAGAGGAAGAAAAAGAAAGAAAGAAAAGAAAAGAAAGAAAGAAAAGAAAAGAAAGAAAGAGAGGAAGGAAGAAAGAAAGGAAGAAAGGAAGAGAGAGAGAGAAGGAAGGAAGGAGGGAGGGAGGGAGGGAAGGAAGGAAGGAAGGAAGGAAGGAAAGAAGGAAGAGAGAAAGAGAAAGGAAGCAAGAAAGCAAGCAAGAGCAAGCAAACAAGCAAGAAAGAAAAAAGAAAGAAAGAAAGAAAAAAAGAAAGAAAGAAAGAAAGAAAGAAAGAAAGACAGAAAAAGAAAGAAAAGAAAGAAAACAGTGTTTGCCAGGGTTTCAAGAGAGGGGAGGAAGGCTGAATAAAGGCAACACAGAGATTATTTTACTGCAGTGAAAGTATTATTTTTGTTACTGAAATGGTAGTTACATGACAGTGTACATTTATCAAAACCCATAGAATTTCACAGCACAAAGAGTGAACCTTAAGGTATGCAAATTGTGACAACAGCCTTTAGGAGATCAGGAGATCCTAGGATAGATGCAGATTATTACAAATCAGTTTCCCTTTATTACACGTGTATGGATCAATCTAATTAAAAGGTGTGGCAGGAAGTCGCTGATCTAAATCGTTTTGGAAATGAGCATAGTATGTAAGACTCAAAGCAATAAATAAAAATAAAAACTGTAAATTCATGGTGTAGTGTGAGAGCCACTTTTCTCACTGTTGGCATGGAAAGTTGCAGATGAGCAAAGAGAAAATAGAATGATCCACATAGCAATGAATTAGAGTCAGAGATATTAGTTATCTCACATTTAGCTTGTTCTAGCTCAACATAGACACGGATGGTTACATATAAAAATATTTACAGATGTATGTATATACGTGAGTTAGTATACACATATATTTCCTTGCTCTGTCAGCTGAGGGCCTAAAAGAATGACACCTCAGTAGCATCAAGTACACCTAGATCTTGGTTGATAATACTAGTCACCAATAAAAGAAACAGGATTCGTTGGAGAAGTGGCTGATTCTAGGACTGGAGAAGAAAATAGACTTGATGATTCCAGAGTATCTTTTATCCCAAAATGTAAGGCAATACCCCTTTAGCCCACCGAAACCCCACATAATGGTTTTATGTGGAAAGGACATAGCCAACTGACAGAGCTCCAAATGTCTAAAGTAGTAACAATTTGAGCAAGAAAATAAAGTAGTATTGGGCTATAACAAAAACTATAAAATAAGTATTCATTAGTCCATTAACATAAACAAATAATTAAATAAGTACATAAATGGGAGAGAGGAGACAAATGCTCTTGTGCAGAAAAATTCCAAAATATTTAGATAATTATTCTAATCTCAGTGAGGGAGTGTAACCCCCTACTCTTTAATGTTGGCTGCACATAATGACTTCCTTCCAGAGAGAAGGAAAGCAGGGAGAAAAACATTGTTTTTACTGTGGATTAACACGAAAAATACCACCGCAGTCAGATGATCACGGATAGCATCAGCAGTAATAGGTCACGTTAATAATTTGTACTATCCATATGAGGTGAGGACAAAGGTAATTTACTTCCATGATCTTCCTCCCAAAAACTAAATACCCAGTCTAATCATACAAAAACATTAAAAAGAAATCGAGGCACATTTTACAAAATACCTGAACAATTCTCCTCAAAACTCTCAAGATCATAAAAAACAAGGAAAATCTAAGAAACTGACACAGTCAAGGGCAACCTAAGAAGGCATAAATATGAACTGCACTATGTTTTTCTGGACTATATCCTGGAACAGAAAAATAATATTAGTTAAAACTAGGGAAGTACGAATGGATTTCAGCATGCATTTTGGTTAATAATTTATCAATATTAGCTTATTAATTACAACAATGATGCCAGACCATGTAATATATTAATATCAGGGGAAACTGGATGTGAGGTAAGAGGGCATTCTAGTGCCACAAGTTTTTGCTAAACTTATAATTGTTATAAAGTTAGAAATTTATTTAATTTTGCTTACATGGAAGTACACTAGAAGCAAAGATAGATACTGGTCAGGCCATGCTATCATTTCATTTTTATTTTTATTATTATTGTTAGTTTGTAGGATTGTTGTGAATAGTAGTGTTGACAAACACTCCAATCACATTTTTACTTAAAAATAAACAATCATGTCATTCTTTATTACCAATTTGAGGAGTGTATATGTGGGTGTGTAAGTGTGTGTGTACATATGTCATAATTATAAAAAATGGAACTGAAAATTACCGTAACTTTGAGAATTCTGGAGCCTATTTATAATTTTTTTTACATATTTTACCTAGAAATAAATACAACACACATGCACATGCATACTGTATATATAATATATATATGTTTCACATATACATGTTAACAAGTAATTGTTTAAATTTTTCTCGGCACATAATACAGTACCTGGCTGATAACTACTGTTCAATAAACATTGTTTATTGCCATATAGATCTTTATAATAGACTGATTGCACCTTCATTCTGTTTGTTATAAATCTATGTTGTCATTTATACATTTATTAGATCTAAACAACTAACACTACTGATTTGTGAAAAGTAATGTAAAAAATATACTTAATCAAATAAATTCCACTTTGGGAAAGTTGCATCTCACATAAAAATTCCAATGCAACATGTATGACTCATTATTTCATTTATTTATTTAAAAATGCTTTCCATTAACAATTTGTATACCAAAATCTACTAAAATATTATGAAACTGATGATTATGCTTTTCGTCTATAGGCAGAATCTTTTTCTTTTCTTGGAATCATTGCCAGAAAAAAAATCTATCTCAAGAGACAATCTAAGAGGCAGTTCTTGAGATTTCTTCTTCCTCCTAGATTTGTATGGGTTATTATTTATATCTGGTTGCAAATTTGAACTGATTCTCACCCCAATACTACTGATAGTGAAATATTTTGAAATGAATATTTGTTGTGATGATTGACAGCCTAATTGTATGAGCTCTTAAGTAACCATGATTACATTGTGAATTCTCATGTTTAAGTTTTTAAGTGTTTTGAACCGCTCATAGCCTTCAAAATTAAACACTTACCCCCAAAAGGCAGTGGAACAAATCTGTAAAGTTGAAAGACTCTCCAGATATATTTTCCAGAAAATATCCCATTTCTATAAATTATTTCATTATACTTACCTGCTAAAGTCTTTCTAGAAATAATATTTCTCTATTATATTTTAGTATTTTTAATAGAAAAATATGCAAGTTACATTATTGTTGAACATCTCCGATGTGTTATTTAATGCAACATAAAACCTTAAATGGCTAAGAGAACACATTTTTTAAAGTGAGTATTTTAAAAAATTATATTACTATTATTTTCAAAACTGTAATTTATTTTTTAAAAACTAAATAGTGACTTTATCATAATCAAAACCAAAACATATGAATTTATCTTGCTACCTATTTTCTTATATTTAAGATGTATTCACACATTTAAAAATATGAAAGTTTTAATTTAATGAAGAAAAAATATATGTGCATGTGTGTATTTGTGTGCATATATATGTAGTTTTATATTAGTGTAATTTATATATATATATATACACACATTTATGCATACACACACAAACACATAGTTTTTCAGAACTACTAATGCCTGTTGCAGAAATTCAGGAAACCATTCTGACTTGGACAAAATAAATGATTTACTGGACTAAAGATCAACTTCAAGACATCCTGGCACCACTGAAAGTTCAGAACCTGGTAACAGTGACTCTGATTTTCCAACAAAAATGAATTAAATATCATTGTGGTTAGTGTTTGTGGTTTGTCTTGCATCCTTTAACTTTTTAAAGGTTCTCTCCATTTTCTCCATTATGTTTTTCTGTCTATTTAAATAAACATTGTTTCCTTTTTTCTTCTCTGCTGCTTTCACATTTGTAAATGTTAGGTGCAGTTCTTTCTCTTTTTTTCTTATTTGGGATATATTAGAAATAACACATATAAGCACAACCGCATGATTCTGATAATCCTATATTATTCAGACTGAATGTTTTAATTTTATGTGTCTATTAATCTAATTGTTATTAGTTGCTTACATATATATTTATTGAAGATATTATTTTGTTCTTAGAATCAAGGACAGATTTGCTGAAAACAGGAAATATAAGTGCATCCACACTAGTCTCTGTTTCTGTTGTTTTTCACTTATTAATATCTATATTAATGCTTTTCAGTGATTTCTTGAAGAATTTGTTCCCCTTGCTTTGCATGTAATTATTCCTTTTTTTTCTCACCAATTTAATTTTATCAGGTTGTTATTTGCTGGCTTTGAGAATCACGAATAAGGCAACATTTGAGTGCTGTCTGAAAAGATAAGCAATATTTAAACATGCAGAGGTGAGATAGGGAGACAATCCCAAGTAGTGGGGAAAGCAAAAGCAAAACACAGAGTAATATTCAGATCTTAGAGCATAGAGAGGTGCTGAACAATTATTTGGATATTCTTGAATATGTATGGCTAGGTTAAAGGTATCTTCAAGAGGAGTTTAAATACTTTTTACTTATTCTGTAACCAATTATGAGCTCATCAAGATTTTTTGAATGTGAGAAATGTAATCACATGCATACTTTAAAGTTACTATTGTAGATATGAACGATAAAATATTTATCAGGGTGAGATTCAAACACGTCAATAGGTTAGCTAGATGGAATGTTTCTAAGGAAATGTAAGAAGGGCTGGGACTGGAATAGTAAGAAAATAAAGAAAAGAGGATTACAGATGACTGAATTGTCAGATCTAGATTACTTGAAGGAAAAAAAAATTCTAGAATTCTATGCTCCTATCATTAATTTAGTTATGAACAATCAGTTTCAAAATCCCATCAGCAGGCCAGTGGCACACACCTGTAATCTGAGCACTGAGCACTTTGGGAGGCCAAGGTGGGTGGAACACTTGAGTACAGGAATTTGAGACCAGACTGGGCAACATGGTGAAACACCATCTCTACAAAAAAAATTAAAAAATTAACTCATCATGGTGGTGTGCACCTGTGGTCTCAGACTTGGGAGGCTGAGGCAGGAGGATCGCTTGAGCCTGGGAGGTCAAGGCTGCAGTGAGCCAAGATCTTGCCACGGCACTTCAGCCTGGGTGAAAGAGTGAGACCCTGTCTGAAATAAAAATCTCATCACTTCCTAGAAATAAAAGTATGATGCATAACTAGAGCAAAGAAGATAATTGAGGCAAACATAATTTTTTAATTTTATTTTTAATTGAATTTTTAAAATAAAGATGGGGTCTTGCTATGTTGGCCAGGCTGATCTCAAACTCCTGGCCTCAAGTGATTCTCCTACCTTGGCTTCCCAAATTGCTAGGATTACAAGTGTGAGCTACCACACCTGACTCACATGAGTTTTTTGGGTTTATATTTTGTTTTGTTTTGTTTTTCTCTTAAATCATTTGCTTTTTAAGTTGACCAACTTTAATGAATGCTTTTTGTGCTACAGGCACTACACTGGAGATGGAGATGAACCAGTCATTACCCTAGTTTTCGCAGTGCCCAGTGTAGGAAGATCACATTCAGTGAAACCAAACTAATTTTGAGGTAAGTATAAGAAATTTAGTGTTGTTAATCTAGGATGCCTGCCCTCTTAAGGATCAAAATAGAGTCTTGATTCTATATATGGGCTCCAGAACTGTTAGGTAACATTTGTAAAAATAATCATATGTACATTATTCGGATAAGTAGAGCCATAAATTTTATCAGCTAATGATACTGATATATATCCCCATAAAAATTAAAATCAATTACAGTACAATGAATAGAATGAAATAAATCTTTGAAGAGAGAATATTGTGAATATCTATAGATAGATAGACACATAGATAGATAGATGATAGATATAGATACATGATAGATAGATAGATAAATTTTTTTTTTTTTTTTTTGGAGACAGAGTTTCGCTTTTGTAGCCCAGGCTAGAGTGCAGTGAGCAATATCGGCTCACTGCAACCTCCGCCTCCCAGGTTCAAGCGATTCTCCAGCCTCAGCCTCGCAAGTAACTGGGACCACAGACATCCCCACACCCGGCTAATTTTTTGTATTTTTAGTAGAGACAGGGTTTCACCACATTGGCCAGGCTGGTCTCAAACCCCTGACCTCAGATGATCCACCTGCCTTGGCCTCCCAAAGTGCTGGGATTACAGGGGTGAGCCACTGCACCCGGCTTATATGTTTTTTTTTAAAAAAAAAAAAAACCACAACAACCAGAGAAATTATAATCAGAGAGTTAAAATATTTAAAACAATTCATTAACACTGAATATAAAAGAAGGAAGAAAGTTTCAAGAAGGAAGGGGTTGATAAATGCTGCAGAGAGGTCCATAGTTTTGAAAACAGAGCAATTGCAACTGCAAAAAGCATTATCTTCTGTAGACAATAGAAAGAACAGTGGTTGATTAGAGTAAAAAATAAAAGTAGTAAATATGTTTAAGAAGTCAGTATCGGTTCACTTTTGACCTTCAGACTGTGCTACTACCAAATTATAAATAATATGTATTTTCTTTTAATTTCTATCACAAGGAATTTTTTTTGTTTTATTGTAGTAGAAAGTTTATCCTATATCAAAATGAGTACCATCTGAGGATAACTTTACTGACTTACAATACATAGTTAAGGATTTCTTTTTATATTTTGCCTTTATTGTAAGAAATTGAACCATAGAGTCCGGTCAACTTGGGCTCAAAATTCAAATTTTGTTATGATCTGGTTATATAAACTTAGAAAAATTACTCTAAAATGATTTTTCTCATTTGAAGACAAAAATATGCCTATTTATTTTGCTGTTTATTGGAATTAAATGATGTAATGCTGATATAATTATATTTTTGATATGTAATTGCTATACTTTTACCAGTTTCTAATTACTAATTGTTTTTGAGATATTAATATTATAAAATTAATTAGCACCATCTATATTATATATAAAATGTATACGTTTGAGGGAAAATAACATGAGGCATCTGGCAGACTGATGGGAGGTTAGAAAAGGAGCCCAGAGTGAGTGACAAAGAATCATTCATCAGTAAAAATGGACAAAGAATAGAGATGCTGGAGCAGCAAAATATTGATTTACATTAAAGCGTATTTCAATATGGTCTGTAAAATCAAGTGCACTGGAATTCTTTTCTTCTTTCTTTCTTTTTTTTTTTTGAGACAGAGTCCCGCTCTGTCGCCAGGCTGGAGTGCAGTAGCGCAATCTCGGCTCACTGCATCCTCTGCTTCCGGGTTCAAGAGATTCTCCTGCCTCAGCCTACCAAGTAGCTGGGACTAACAGGAACACACCGCCATGCCCAGCTAATTTTTGTATTTTTAGTAGAAACGGGGTTTCACCATGTTGGCCAGCATGGTCTTGATCTCCTGACCTCGTGATCCGCTTGCCTTGGCCTCCCAAAGTGCTGGGATTACAGGCATGAGCCACCACCCCCAGCCTGGAATTCTTTATCTGTTTGGTTTTGTAAGTGGTGAGAGAACATGGTGTCATGTTTTCTATAACACAACAAATTTCAAGTTATTTATTACTTTAAAATGATATCAATGTTAGTAGGATCCCATCTAGTCTAAAGGTTTTTGAAAAGAGCACTTCAATATATTTCGATTTTCATGATCTCTTTCTGGGTACTGCAGTAGCCATTACAACTTATTATGTGTATAGTCTGCAGTGCAGAAAGGCAAACACCTACTGAATTTGAAATGATTGATCTAAATGTAATATTTACAGATGGTGATTGCTTAATCTTGTTAGCCTGGACAATAGTTCTTACTGTGCTTTCAAAGTTTATATCAGATATTAGAGAAATATTTTAATTATTTGTAGCAAATAATTAACTTATAATACTTAAGTTGCTAAGTAACTAAGTGGTTAAGTTGCTAAGTAAGCAAATAATACATATTGTAGACCTGCTATAAATCGAGGAAGAATCAAAATGATAGTGATTACAATGAAAAAGATAGTAATAGTAATAATAATTAATAATAATAGTTACAATTATTAATAAGCCATGTGTCTGGTCTTGTTTTAAGTGATATACAAGGACCACATTGGACCCAAAAGCGCTATGAAATAAATAGCTTTCTAACATCCCTTTTTTATGTAGAAAGACAGTGAGATACAAAATGTTTAAGCAACTTGGCACAAATCTCTGAGACATAGAGTGTAGGAGAAAAGAGAAAGTGGTAAGTAATCTCCAAATATAACCACTAATTCCTGCTATGGCCATGTGAGCATATTGCTCCTCACATCAAGAGATAAATTCTATTTCCTGTTCTCTTGAATATGAGTTATTCTTGTGACTTGTTTTTATATTAAATGTGGTGCAAATGATATACTTGGGCTTCTTGAGCTCAGAACGTAGTGGATTCTGCTTCTCCCATTTGAGTTCAGTCTCTTTTGTATAGGAAAACCAGGCTAGACATTGAATGATTAGAAGCCATATATGTGGGATCCTGGAAGATGAAGGCTATCTTGCATATTTTTACCCCAGCTGAGTTGCCAGCTGAATGGAGCTTCATAAGGGACTGGCCTCCATCAAAATCTACAGAAGAATTACCCGGCTGAACCTAAGCGAATCCACAAAAATCTGAAAAAATAATAAACCATTATATTAAAGCACCAAGTTAGTAGATGATTGTTACACAATTGACAACTAATGCAGATATTGAAACCTATAGTTAACATGCCAATATAACCAAAACCTAAAACATCTTTGTATGGCTTAGAGGAGAGTTATTCCTGCTGGAAGTATGAATTATAAAATGCTTCTCCACTTGGCAAAAAAGCAGACCTTGCTCTGAGGTGATGCAACCTCATGCCAATGCACAAATTACAAGAAGCTTGCAATCCCTGTTTCAGTACAAGCAACTCTTCCTGTCTTCTTACCCAGGTAAAACTTACACAACTTTAAATGCTGAGAAAAATGGCAGAATTTGTAAATGAGGAAAACACTGTGACAAATATGTAGTCTTCCATGATTGTAGGGGGCTGAAAGTCTGAAAGTAGGTGAAGAATACAGATGACAAGGGCTACACGATGGGTAGCCCATGGCTTAAGCCTCAAAAAAAAATTTTTCCAGAGTCACAAGAGGATGGGAGAGGAGCGATCTGCATGCAGCAGTAGGAGCAAGACCTTGAGATGTGTCCATCAATGCTGCATGAGTAGCTGCATGTGTTTTCTTTTCTTTCTTTTTTTTTGTTGTTGTTTTCTCTTTTTATTTGTTTTTTTTTTTTTTTTTTTGAGACAGAATTTTGCTCTTGTTGTCCAGGCTGGAGTGCAACGGCATGATCTCGCCTCACTACAACCTCAGCCTCCCGGGTTCAAGCGATTCTCCTGCCCCAGCCTCCCAAGTAGCTGGGATTACAGGCATGTGCTACCATGCGCGCTAATTTTTGTATTTTTAGTATAGACAGTGTTTCTCCATGTTGGTTAAGCTGGTCTCGAACTCCCGACCTCAGGTGATCTGCCCGCCTTGGCCTCCCAAAGTGCTGGGATTAAAGGCATGAGCCACTGCACCGGGCCTTTGCATGTGTTATCTTATCACTCTGACTCCAAACCATTTCCATACACATTCAGTCTTGATCAATAATTTTATTTCCTAACATTTTAAATGATTTATCATTTGTTTTAGAATAAAGTACAATCATTCTATTTTAATTGTGAGGTATTGCCCACAGACCCTGACCCAAACAACGGATGAATAAAACATACACTAACACACAGATATTCTGCTTTGCCAGTCCTGCTGAGTGTCCGACTGCCTGCACAACAAGAGAGTTTTGTCACCGCACTGGTCCTGAGCAGCTCGCACTCCAGGCATTTATTTAGTACACAAGTAACAACAGAAGCTTTGAGTAAACACACTTGTGGATAATTAAAATGGTTAAGAGAGTAGTTCTAGGAATGATTAAAGCTCAGGTACCATAGTCTAAGGAAAATACCATTAGAGGGCAATATCCTTGGTTGACCTCCCCCTGAGAGGGCCATCTGGCTCAAAGGTTAGTTAACGGAGGTAGTGTAAACAGACTTAACGGGGGAAGGCTCTATTGTCCCTAGTATTTACCCTATGACCTAATGCTTTAAGGTAAGAACTGGCTGCCTTCAGCCTGTTCAGTTATTACAAGCTATGTAACCTTTGAGCCTTCCGAAAAGTTTGTGACTATTCCCTATAACTTTCCCTAATATTTCCCTTTAATACTTCTGCCACCATCCTAAGTGAGTCCCAACGTAATTCTCTAAATATACTAAACTAACCCTCATTTGAAGGTATTTTCATAGGTTTTCAATACCTATTACATTTTACTACATCTTCTTTCCAACATATCCCTCACACCTCACCCTAAACATTTATTTCTTTAAGAGGCATTATTTGACTTTAACAAGATGAGTTCCACACATTATATGTTATGCTTGTACTTCCCTTACTCTACCCCTTATCACACTTTATGAATATTACTAGCTTAACGTTACTTTTTTCTCCAATGAACTCTAAACTCTATAAGAAAAGGGATCATGGAAGTCTTGTTCAATATGTATCCTCACTTCTCAGCACAGGAACTGATGCAGAGAAGTGGAATAAATATTTGTGAAAGAATAAATGAGGGCTGGGTACAGTGGCTCATGCCTGTAATCCCGGCACTTTGGTAGGCCGAGGTGGGTGGATCACATGAGATCAGGAGTTCCAGACCAACCTGGCCAACATGGTGAAACCACATCTCTATTAAAAACACCAAAAAATTAGCCGAGCACGGTGGTGGGTGACTGTAATCCCAGGTATTCAGGAGGCTGAGGCAAAAGAATCGCTTGAACCTGGGAGTCGGAGGTTGCAGTGAGCTGAGATTGTGCCATTGCGCTCCAGCCTGGACGACAGAATGGGACTCCTTCTCAAAAGAAAACAAAACAAAACAAAATAAAAGCAAAAACAAAAATAACAAAAATAAATGAGTTTCTGATGCTGACTTAAGGCAGAATGAGATATCAGAATGCTTTCTACTGGAGAGAGGAATAATTAAAGCATGAACATAAGAAAACAGGGTAAGCATTATGGGGTAACCGGAAGGGGGAAAATAAAGGATTGAGTCCTGAGACCCAAAATGCTGGCGACTCAAGTTACCAAAATGAAAAGAGAATCAAATGCATCTACTACCCTGTTCATAAAATGACTTGGAGCTCTTCTTTTTCTTCTTCTTCTTCTCTCTCTCTCTCTCTCTTTTTTTTTAGATGGAGTCTCGCTCTGTTGCCAGGCTGGAGTGTAATGGCACAATCTCGGCTCACTTCACCCTCCGCCTCCCGAATTCAAGCAATTCTCCTGCCTAAGCTCCCTGAGTATCTGAGACTATAGGCACCCGCCACCATGCCTGGCTAATTTTTGTATTTTTAGAAGAGACGGGGTTTCGTCATGTTGGCCAGGCTGGTCTCGAACTCCTGACCTCAGGTAATCCACCCGACTCGGCCTCCCAAAATGCTGGTATTACAAGTGTGAGCCACCATGCCCAGCCGGATCTCTTCTTTAATAGAGAATAAAAACAGAAAAGCACAATCTAAAACCACAATTGTTTGTAAGGTTTCACATTTCAAATATATCTGCAGCTTGCCTTTGACTTAACAGTTACTGGTAATTATTTGTAATCATAAAAATGAAACCATTATATCTACTGTTTCCCACTTAAATACTCATTTTTTTTCACATTCTCAGTTTTCTCATATATAACTAGCAATTATTGTATAAGACCAATATCCATTTATGTTGCTTACAGTAATTGTGGTTTGGGCTCTGGGCATCACAGCAGTATACAAATTACCTCAAGAACAAACAAATGCAAACGCCATGGTTTATTATCTTCCATAGCTCAAGTTCTTGTCCATCTTTCTTCACAATATAACATATTAATGACCTTAAAAATCTTGTATAGTATATATCGCATAATAATTTTTCTACAGGACTGGTATCCATTTCTGGAACAGAAAGAAGACTTTCATGTCATTTTTTTGTGTGCATGCTGAAAGCATATTTAAAAATAGAAAGCCTTATCAGTAGAGTGGCCTGACATCTATCAGTTTGTAAGCAAGTTTCAGTAATTTAAAAGATAAAAACAGCATAAACGCATAGTAGAGAGAGAAAAAAAAGAACAAATACAGACAGTCCCTGACTTATAATGGCTTGACTTACAGTTTTCTAACAGTGGGATGTGAAAGTTAAAGGCATTTCACAGAAATTATACTTGGAATTTGGATCTTTTCCCAGGCTAGCGACATGCAACACAATTCTTTCTGGTGATGTTGGGCAGTGGTAGTGAGCTGCAGTTCATGAGGCTAAATAACTGATACTGTACTCTACAGTGCACTGTATCAAGAAAGTCTATGAGATATTCAACGCTTTATTATGAAATCGGCTTTCTATTAGATGATTTTTCCCAAACGTGGGCTAATGTAAGTGTTATAAGCACATTTAAGGTAGGTTAGGCTAAGCTGTGACATTCAGTAGGTTAGATGCTTTAAATGAATTTTCAACGTAATGATATTTTCAATTTACGTTGGGTTTATCCATTCATAACTCCATGGGAAGTTGAAGAGCATCTATAGATCAAAAATAAATAAATAAATAACCAAGCAGACAGTTAATTAACCCTAGGATCATTTATTGATCATATGATGATTAAAATAGAAAAATAGACTGGGTTTCTTCAAACCTACCAGTGTAATAGCTATACATTAAAGTCAGTACAAAAGTTAAAAACAAAAGCTTTGGTGACTTGACTTTCCTAAATGCTTGATTCTGTATTTCTGATGTGTGAGAATCATAATGGATATTTTATGGGAAAACTGAAGGGTAGAAGCTGCTACTAGATTTTAATTTGGGGCTTTGATTCCTACAGACTCACTTTTGAAACCAGGTCCTGAAACATTACTATCCCACCACATCCATAGAATCATTTCAAATCACTACTGTGTGGGCATAGTTGGGCAGAATCCAATTCAGAATATACGCAATATAGCATTTCTGTGTGAAAGTACCAAACAATATTAGGACGTACACTGCCTTAAGCAAATAAATCAAATAAATATAAAGGCTTTAAGTAATTTTGCTTTTAAAAATTACAGATTCATAGAATTTTTAAGCTATGCACAATCTTGTAAAAATTGGGTTTAACTCTTAATAGATGGCACATTACAGATCACATCTTTGGCAGTCTGAGACTTGAAAGGCTCTGATACTTGACCATCTAGTTCTTGCTTTTAAAAATAATTATCCACAAAGCATTCAACAACTAGGAAAAAAAAAGAGAGAGAGAGAATGAGCACCTAGCAAAATATTCTTACAGGGGCTGGGACTGTCCCTCCAACCATAGTTTTTTCATGTGTAAAGTGAAAATAGTATTAGTTCTTCTACAAAGGTGAGATTTAAATGAGATTATGAATACAAAAGAAATTTACACAATACCAGAACACAATAATTGGTTGTAAAATAATAACTTTAAAAATAAAAAAGTTGTTAATGTTAATAATTTAATAATTAATAAATAATTATTCACATTCCTTTCATTATAGATGCCACTCCCAACCTCCAAGCAATATTCTCAACTCTTATAGAAGCTCATCATTTAACACTTTTATCTTGGATTCCTAGTCTTTGTGCACATGTCTTCTTCCTTGACACTTGAAAACTTTTCTGAAATCTACTACCCACATTCATTTTTACTTAAATTTCTTCCTTCCCGCAAGATCAGAGTACATAACTTACGTATTAATCACATATTAGGCTCCCTGGACATTTTTTTTGAACCTATATTGTGTGTTATCCATCAAAGAGTCAAAAAAAACAGATGGTGGCCATGGCTAATGAAAATACCATTGATGAAAATCACCATGAAACTTATTAACAGAAATTAATTTATTGGATTAATTAATGATATTGGATATCATTATTTTGAGGAAGAAATTTAAGATATCTAGAAAGTTAGCCTTGGATGATGACTATGTTTAGGGGCAAGGAATATTTAAAAAACAATAAGAAAAAGGAGGAGAAATATCAAAAAGAAATGATAAAAAGCAGGTACATTGTTAAAGTGTTCAAAGTGGAGAGGTAATGTTTGAAAAGATAATGATATTAAGCACTATTAAGTGCTATGGAGATAAACAAGAGGACTAAAAGTTTCTATAGATCATTTTTGTACATTTTTGAATCTATTATCGCATGGACATGTTCATATTTTGCCAGCTTCTAAGTCTAGATTTTCCTTACTTGAGCTTCATGTTTACCTTCTAATTTCTGTCCTCCCTTGTATGTTTGGCCAATATGTTGTTGTTTCTGAGACGAAATTTCACACATTCTATCTTCCTGAAGTTCTCAATGCCTTAGTGGAGTGTTTCTCAAAATGTACCTCCCAGCACACTTGTGTCAGAATCCTCCAAGCTGTAGTGCTTGTAAAAAAAAAAAAAAAAAAAAAAAAAAATCAGGTATCAGGCTCTGTCCCTTTATCTAATCTATTAGATTAAGAGACATATCCTCCTGCCTCCTTTTAGTGATACCTTTTTACACACTTTTCTCTTGGGTTTCACCACAGCAATATGTGTAACACATTTCCTCTTTTCCTGGGGTGAGTTTCAATAATGCTGGAAAGATGGAGGCTCCAGTGAATCCATGCTGCTTTGCTCCTTAGATCGAATTCAATTAATGTCTCACCTGAGGCTTTAAATGCTTGGAGTTTGGAAGCAGATAGCAAGCCTCCTGGCAAAGCTGTGTCCCTGAAGAAGCTTTTCACCTAGAAACTCTTTCTTTCGTATACAAATACAAATTTAAAAAAAGAAGATTAATTCTGTTGACTGAAAATAGTAGAGGAGACTCCACCTTACTTAATTTTCTTACAGCATTTATTTTAGAAAACTTTTGTAATTACAATTCCTTTACTTTTTCTCTTTGAAATGTGTGTAAATTTTCATAAAAGCTAAATAATCATCCTGCCAAATTTACACATAGGAATTTCTTTCTCAAGAAATTTTTTCTTTTTAATGTAATGATCAAGGAAAATGAAGCCTCTATCTCCTAGTTTCTACAGAAGGGTAAGAGCCTAAATTCCATTGGCATCTTCCTCCAAGTTGCAAAACTACCTTTTGTCATAATATATAAAATATAAGATATAGAAGAAATTATTTTTTCTTTTGGATAAAGCTAATTAGACAATCAGTTAATACAGATCATCATTATTAAAGAAGAAATACCTGAGTATGTATCTTAATAAACTTCACCAAAAAGAAAAATATAACAACAAAGAAAACCAAAAAGTAAGAAAAGGGGAAAACAAAAATAAAATTTGAAATTAATAAAATAGAAAACCAGTAAACTCATTTGAAAGACAAATACAATCCGAAAGCTCATTTTATTTGATGTGAAGAATACTATAGATAAATGTCTTTTGAGATTGAGTAAGAAAAACAAACAAACACTAGTTTCAATTAAGAAAGATAACATTCAAATATATGGAAGACTGTAAAATAATTAAAAGAAAGTGTAGCTTTTTACTGTGGAAAAATGCACTTGGAAATTTCAAGGATGTTGATGATTTCGCGAAACATTTTTACACTTGCATTATATCTTCCAAAATCAAAGACATTTAAGCAGTAGCTTTTTTCTTCACAATTCAATTAGCTTTCTTAAATTAAGATTTAGGCATTAATTTAATGGAACATTCCCTCTCATAGCTGCATTTATAACTCTAACATTTCTGAGGAAGCCATCTAAAATGATACTTGCCTGGGAGGCCGAAGGCAAAATAGTTTACCTTCAGGCCTATTAGGAGTCACTCTGTAGGCCTAATGCAAATTAGAATTCTGACTCTAGTCTAGTTTGGAATTTTGATTAGCCTGAGGGAAAAAGGCAAAAGAGGAAAGAAGGAAGTCTTTATTGAATATCAACTACATACCAGAAAGTTTTTTATGTATGCTTTCATGAAAACAAATTCATTTGATTTTCACAGCTGAAAAAGGTATTGTTATATACTTTTCATTTTTTAGATGAAAGACAGAGTTTTAAATGGGCCAACTTTTTCAAATTACCCA
Organism: Nomascus leucogenys; assembly: GCF_006542625.1. Lineage (NCBI taxonomy): Eukaryota > Metazoa > Chordata > Mammalia > Primates > Hylobatidae > Nomascus > Nomascus leucogenys. The sequence goes on from NC_044387.1 coordinate 21,271,528, forward strand.
GCAGGCAAAGGTGAAGTTCAAACTTAGTATGATTGATGTCAAAGACCATCCCCTTTTCTGTTGTGTAATACCTCACTTTGTTCAGGAAAAGGTAGAGAATGAGTTCATCAGTTTCATATTTGGTTTATTTGCCTTCTTAGATTTGTTTCCTACAAAATTGTTTTCAAGCTGATACTCTTACCAAACATGTATTTTGGAAAGTGGGAAATTTTTAATGTATGCACAGGGCTGGGAAGTGGAGAATTCAAGAAAAAGAATGATGGAGAGAGTGTGCAGATATACAAACATTAAACACTTTTTAATGAGTAGTTGTGTATTATATGCTGTTGTCATGAATAGGAACAAACAGGAAATGAAACTTTAATTCTTTGGTGACAGACATAATAAACAAGTAACAACTGAATAAGAAAAATAATTTCTAACGTTCTGATTTTTTTTAAAAAAAGAATAATAGTATAGAGTGCAACTAGGGTAGAAGGAATGGGTGATAATTTGTGGTGGTTTGTTAAGGAAGATCCCTAAGATGAGGTGACTAGAATTGAGAGCTGAATGAAGAGAAGAAGCTAGTTTTGCAAATAAATGTGAAGCCCAGAATTTAAAGATAAATCGGAAAGCAAATAAAAAAATCCTGAAGCATGATCCAACAGATAAAAAAGCCTGTGCATGGATTTTATTCTGTCTTGTGAAGGTGATTAATTGATGCAGATGTGAAATCTTAAAGAGAAAGAGAAAGGGACTGCAGAAGTAACAGTAACTCTTGTTACAATGCAAGTTTCAATAGAGATGGGGAAAGATGTACTCAGTGTGAATTATACTAGCTTTATATGAGCTTCATAGACATATTTGCTAAATGTGTCGGTCTTCAAGCATTAGGTATGATTAGGCTTTTGCCTAAATAATTAATTCAGTGACTACATCTTTTAGAAGTTGTCACAGATTCTTCAGCCAAAAAAAAAGTATACATATACTGCAATGTCATAGATTTGCATTTGTATATATCTTACTGTTGTCTTTTTCCACTGTGTTTTAAAATTATTTAAATAAATCTTAAGTCGTTTTTATTCTACTGCTTTTAGGTTTTCAAGAGTATACAACTTACTCATTTTATGAGTTTAATGCTTTTTAAATGAATAAATGAATGTTATAGTGTCATAAAATATTTGTTATTTTTCACTGATTGAAATTTTACTCTTCAATATGGAACTCTTCTACTTTGCCTCCCTAGTATTATACTATTGAAAGACTCCATTCAAGGTAAGAGTACTGAAAACTATAAAGTCTAAAACGGACAGAATAAGTAAGAATTTTATCTTCGGAATTGGATAGCTCAGCCTCTAGGGCAATTTTTTTTCTTTTGACTGAGATTTTAGAATCACAACTTGCATTAACAGAATCTACCTTTACAAGTCAAACTCCCAGAGTTATAAATTTTCATCTAGTACAAGTATTTGCATGGAACCAAGTGCACTCAGGACAATTCTTTATTAGTATGGTCTGTTATGAAAATGATGCACCAAGTAGAATGCCCCAGCATTACATTGATATAGATGAGTCTGTTATTTTCATGATAGTATACCAAACCTCAAAAATCTTCCAATTACTCTGATGTTATCCCTAGAAGGTAAGCAAGTCCTCAGGGCAGAGCTTATATCATTAGATATGGACTTTGATGTCAGCTCTTTTATTTCTGTTCACTTTATCAACCTTTTTAGTACCTGAGTCTGTAAAATTGGACATTGGGAATGCTTAAAATTTGGCTCCAGAGATTTGCAGCAAAATTAAGCTATTATGCTAATTGCCTCCAGGACAGATTCTGCTTTGGAGATCAACATACTGTATATCACAATAATGATGGGACTCACGGCACGGGGGATGGACAGAGGAGCTTTCTCCTGAAGTGGTATTTCTGGAATTTCTAGTGTCAGGTAAAGTTCACAGCATGCTCTGTAGATTTACTTTTTATCACAAGTTGTGGTTCAATACAGAACAAGAAGTGTTATTTATTATGATGACCACCACAAGTCATCATGCAGCAGACCATTCCAAAGTATTGGTCAAAATAGTCATTGGCTATATTCCCCTTTATAGCCTTGAAGACTCCTGAACAACCAGAATACATTTAATTTATATTATATCTTTAAAAATCCAAATAAAAATTTTCTATGTTCTTAAATTAATCCCATCTGGATACCTCTGTGTGCATCTTCCTTAGAACATAAATTTCCCATTGCTGCAACACATGAAACATGTATCTCTTGGCAAGTCACAGTGTTACTTTTTGTTGACGATCTGTGCCAGCTTCCAATTTGATGTTGCTACTAAAAATTAGAGATGGGCATGCCTGTTATTAACACTGCCTCAAATGTGAAAGTGAAATTATGACTGTACGTTGCCACTGCCAAATTATCCTGTGCCAGGAGGTATTATAAAAGGGGATAGAATACACGACAATAATACGTTGGTAGAAAAGGTGAAGATTATGGTGAAATATTTGTGTTTACCTTCTTAAAATGGAAGGAACACGATTGTCTGGATTGTCTAGATCTTTGAGAAAGAAAACATTCTAGTGCAGTGTACCAAAACAAATGCAATAATGTAATAAATGTAATAATGTGATATAACAGTATTTTAAAGAAAAGGCAATAAACTCAGGCCAATCTTGAAGACTTTTGTTATTGTGAAATTTCTGCCCAAATGAGCTGTTTTACTTCTTTCCTACATGTTTCAAGCCCTTTGCCAGTTTGTTCACTCTACTGTAGCTATACAAGCCTTTTATCTGTTTGATCATGTCCCAGGACTTTTTTAGTTTCTTCATTATTTATTTTTAAACTCTCTGCTACCTATATACTTACAAGACCAGTCTCTTCTCTTTATTCAAGTCTCATCCAGAAATCTTTAGTTCATCTAGGAAATCCACAAAAAACTGTCACCCCTCTTCTCACCCTAGATGCACTCTATTTGGTATTATGGCAATGAACAAGGCAGGCAGAACTCCATAACTCATGGAGTTTTTATCATATTGGGTAGAGACAATAAGCTAGTAAGCAAATGCATGAAGAGAATAATTTCAGATTTCTGTATGAACTTTAAAAAGCATAAAGCAAGATACTGTGGGTCAACAGAGGTAGGAGAAGAGGATGGTTATTTAATATGTATTATAATTTATAAATGAAAACTTTAAATATTAATATGCAAGTAGAATAATCTCTGCATAATCACAGAGTTATATCTACAACCCCTGAATGGAAGAATGATCAGATAGCAATAAGGTAATTTTGTTGTGTGTGTCCCATTCTCCTCAAATGTAAGTATTTGAATATATTTTTACAGGTGCTATTTAATATCTCTCACAAGAAAAGAAGAAATCCCTCTGCCTTTTAATGTTCTGGGAATAGAAAGAATAAAGGAGACAGAGGTGAACCCACCAAGGAGTATAGTAATTTCAATTTGTCTCCTTAATAGTCCAACACTTCACTCACACAACAATGTTACGTAGTTTCATCAAATGATGAGTCCAGCCCCTTTCTTCTGCAGAAAATGTCAGTTCACTGCTCCTCGCCTACAAAATAGAAATTAGAGAGATATCAGCTTTTCTAGCCAGACTACAAAATTACTTTGACTAAACTGCTAAAAATTCAGCCTCACTACCAGTTTCCACAATACCTCTCAAGTGGTAACTTCAAGCTCTGTTTACACTTTTCAGGAATCCAATGAGCAAACAATTCTTTCTCTAAAGCAACTCTCCCTTCAGCCCATTGTGTTGTAGGTCTTTTCAGTCCACTAAGAAAGTCATAATTCTTCTAGTTGATGTCCATCTTCCCCAAAATGTGTTAACATTTAATATTTGCACGTGTGTCCTTTTTCATTCACTTTATTCCTATGGGTTTATGCTCTCCTTCCCTTGTTTTCTTAAAGATAAAAATCCCCTCACTTTTATTTCAGTGATGTTGGGAAAGTGTCATAAATAAAGGTTGTCAATGTGCTCTGTTCCTTGAACTTTTAAATCAATGATTAAAAACAGCATCATGATAAATTGTAAGAAAATAATATATTCAGATGATATTATTTCCTTTGGCATAATGACTGTGATTTGCACTTAAAAATGATTACTTATGGAAAGATTTTCATATGCCTTACAAATGATCTAGAGCTTATGTGAAAGATTTTATGTGTACAGTTAAAAATGATTTTGTATATATTGACTTAAGAACATGTGTTAATTTAGGGGTTCCAAGATGGCTGAATAGGAACAGCTCCAGTCTACAGCTCCCACTGTGAGCGATGCAGAAGATGGATGATTTCTGCATTTCCAACTGAGGTACTTGGGTTCATCTCACTGGGGATTGTTGGACAGTGGGTGCAGGACAGTAGGGGCAGTGCACCGAGCATGAGATGAAGCAGGGCAAGGCATCGCCTCACCTGGGAATTGCAAGGGGCCAGGGAATTCCCTTTCCTAGCCAAGGAAAGGGGTGACAGGTGGCATCTGGAGAATCGGATCACTCCCACCCTTATACTGCGCTTTTCCGATGGTCTTAGCAAATGGCACACCAGGAGATTATATCCCGCACCTGGCTTGGAGGGTCCTACGCCACCCCCAGTAGGGGCAGACTGACACCTCACATGGCCAGGTACTTCTCTGAGACAAAACTTCCAGAGGAACGATCAGGCAGCAACATTTGCTGTTCACCAATATTCGCTGTTCTGCAGCCTCTGCTGCTGATACCCAGGCAAACAGGGTCTGGAGTGGACCTCCAGCACACTCCAACAGACCTATAGCTGAGGGTCCAGAGTGTTAGAAGGAAAACTAACAAACAGAAAGGACATCCACACCAAAGCCCCATCTGTACGTCACCATCATCATAGACCAAAGGTAGATAAAACCATAAAGATGGGGAAAAAACAGAGCAGAAAAACTGAAAAATCTAAAAATCAGAACACCTCTCCTCCTCCAAAGGAACGCAGCTTCTCACCAGCAATGGAACAAAGCTGCATGGAGAATGACTTTGACAAGCTGAGAGAAGAAGGCTTCAGATGATCAAACTTCTCTGAGCTAAAGGAGGAAGTTCGAACCCATGGCAAAGAAGTTAAAAACCTTGATAAAAGATTAGACGAATGGCTACCTAGAATAACCAATGCAGAGAAGTCCTTAAAGGACCTGATGGAGCTGAAAACCATGGTACGAGAACTACGTGGCGAATGCACAAGCTTCAGTAGCCGATTTGATCAACTGGAAGAAAGGGTATCAGTGATGGAAGATCGAATGAATGAAATGAAGCAAGAAGAGAAGTTTAGAGAAAAAATAATAAAAAGAAATGAACAAAGCCTCCAAGAAATATGGGACTATGTAAAAAGACCAAATCTACGTCTGATTGGTGTACCTGAAAGTGATGGGGAGAATGGAACCAAGTTGGAAAACACTCTGCAGGATATTATCCAGGAGAACTTCCCCAACCTAGCAAGGCAGGCCAACATTCAAATTCAAGAAATACAGAGAATGCCACAAAGATACTCCTCGAGAAGAGCAACTACAAGACACATAATTGTCATATTCACCAAAGTTGAAATGAAGGAAAAAATGTTAAGGGCAGCCAGACAGAAAGGTCAGGTTACCAACAAAGGGAACCCCATCAGACTAACAGTGGATCTCTCAGCAGAAACTCTACAAGCCAGAAGAGAGTGGGGGCCAATATTCAACATTCTTAAAGAAAAGAATTTCAACCCAGAATCTCATATCCAGCCAAACTAAGCTTCATAAGTGAAGGAGAAATAAAATACTTTACAGACAAGCAAATGCTGAGAGATTTTGTTACCACCAGACCTGCCCTAAAAGAGCTCCTGAAGGAAGCACTAAACATGGAAAGGAACAACCAGTACCAGCCACTGCAAAAACATGCCAAATGGTAAAGACCATTGAGGCTAGGAAGAAACTGCATCAACGAAAGAGCAAAATAACCAGCTAATATCATAACGACAGGATCAAATTCACACATAACAATATTAACCTTAAATGTAAATGGGCTAAGTGCTCCAACTAAAAGACACAGACTGGCAAATTGGATAAAAAGTCAAGACCCATCAGTGTGCTGTATTCAGGAAACCCATCTCATGTGCAGAGACACACATAGGCTCAAAATAAAGGGATGGAGGAAGATCTCCCAAGCAAATGGAAAACAAAAAAAGGCAGGGGTTGCAATCCTAGTCTCTGATAAAACCGACTTTAAACCAACAAAGATCAAAAGACAGAAAGAAGGCCATTACATAATGGTAACGGGATCAATTCAACAAGAAGAGCTAACTATGCTAAATATATATGCACCCAATACAGGAGCACGCAGATTCATAAAGCAAGTCCTTAGAGACCTACAAAGAGACTTAGACTCCCACACAATAATAATGGGAGACTTAAACACCCCACTGTCAACATTAGACAGATCAACGAGACAGAAAGTTAACAAGGATATCCAGGAATTGAACTCAGCTCTGCACCAAGCGGACCTAATAGACATCTACAGAACTCTCCACCCCAAATCAACAGAATATACATTCTTCTCAGCATCACACTACACTTATTCCAAAACTGACCACATAGTTGGAAGTAAAGCACCTCTTAGCAAATGTAAAAGAACAGAAATTATAACAAACTGTTTCTCAGACCACAATGCAATCAAACTAGAACTCAGGATTAAGAAACTCACTCAAAACTACATGGAAGCTGAACAACCTGCTCCTGAATCACTACTTGGTACATAACCAAATGAAGGCAGAAATAAAGATGTTCTTTGAAACCAGTGAGAACAAAGACACAACATACCAGAATCTCTGGGACCCTTTCAAAGCAGTGTGTAGAGGGAAATTTATAGCACTAAATGCACACAAGAGAAAGCAGGAAAGATCTACAATAGGCACCCTACCATCACAATTAAAAGAACTAGAGAAGCAAGAGCAAACACACTCAAAAGCTAGCAGAAGGCAAGAAATAACTAAGATCAAGCAGAACTGAAGGAAATAGAGACACAAAAAACCCTTCAAAAAATTAATGAATCCAGGAACTGGTTTTTTGAAAAGATCAACAAAATTAATAGACCACTAGCAAGACTAATAAAGAAGAAAAGAGAAGAATCACATAGACGCAATAAAAAATGATAAAGGGGATATCACCACCGATCCCATAGAAATACAAACTACCATCAGAGAATACTATAAACACCTCTATGCAAATAAACTAGAACATCTAGAAGAAATGGATAAATTCCTCGACACATACACCCTCCCAAGACTAAACCAGGAAGAAGTTGCTTCTCTGCATAGACCAATAACAGTGTCTGAAATTGAGGCAATAATTAACAGCTTACCAACCAAAAAAAGTCCAGGACCAGATGGATTCACAGCCAAATTCTACCAGAGGTGCAAGGAGGAGCTGGTACCATTCCTTCTGAAACTATTCCAATCAATAGAAAAAGAAGGAATCCTCCCTAACTCATTTTATGAGGCCAGCATCATCCTGATACTAAAGCCTGGCAGAGACACAACAAAAAAAGAGAATTTTAGACCAATATCCCTGATGAACGTCGATGCAAAAATCCTCAATAAAATACTGGCCAACTGAATCCAGCAACACATCAGAAAGCTTATCCACCATGATCAAGTGGGCTTCATCCCTGGGATGCAAGTCTGGTTCAACATATGCAAATCAATAAATGTAATCCAGCATATAAACAGAACCAAAGACAAAAACCACCTGATTATCTCAATAGATGCAGAAAAGGTCTTTGACAAAATTCAACAGCCCTTCATGGTAAAAACTCTCAAAAAATTAGGTATTGATGGGACGTATCTCAAAATAATAAGAGCTATTTATGACAAACCCACAACCAACATCATACTGAATGGGCAAAAACTGGAAGCATTCCCTTTGAAAACTGGCACAAGACAGGGATGCCCTCTCTCACCACTCCTATTCAACATAGTGTTGGAAGTTCTGGCCAGGGCAATCAGGCAGGAGAAGGAAATAAAGGGTATTCAATTAGAAAAAGAGGAAGTCAAATTGTCCCTGTTTTCAGATGACATGATTGTATATCTAGAAAACCCCATTGTCTCAGCCCCAAATCTCCTTAGGCTGAAAAGCAACTTCAGCAAACTCTCAGGATACAAAATAAACGTGCGAAAATCACAAGCATTCTTATACACCAATAACAGACAAACAGAGCCAAATCATGAATGAACTCCCATTAGCAATTGCTTCAAAGAGAATAAAATATCTAGGAATCCAACTTACAAGGGATGTGAAGGACCTCTTCAAGGAGAACTACAAACCACTGCTCAACGAAATAAAAGAGGATACAAACAAATGGAAGAACATTCCATGCTCATGGGTAGGAAGAATCAATATCATGAAAATGGCCATACTGCCCAAGGTAATTTATAGATTCAATACCATCCCTATCAAGCTACCAATGACTTTCTTCACAGAACTGGAAAAAACTAGTTTAAAGTTCATATGGACCCAAAAAAGAGCCCGCATCACCAAGTCAATCCTAAGCCAAAAGAACAAAGATGGAGGCATCACACTACCTGACTTCAAACTATACTACAAGGCCACAGTAACCAAAACAGCATGGTACTGGAACCAAAACAGATATATAGACCAATGGACAGAACAGAGCCCTCAGAAATAATGCCACACATCTACAACTATCTGATCTTTGACAAACCTGACAAAAACAAGAAATGGGGAAAGTATTCCCTATTTAATAAAAGTTGGTAGGAGAACTGGCTAGCCATATGCAGAAAGCTGAAACTGGATCTCTTACTTACACCTTATACAAAAATTAATTCAAGATGGATTAAAGACTTAAATCTTAGACCTAAAACCATAAAAACCCTAGAAGAAAACCTAGGCAATACCGTTCAGGACATAGGCATGGGCAAGGACTTCATGTCTAAAACACCAATAGCAATGGCAACAAAAGCCAAAACTGACAAATGGGATCTAATTAAACTAAAGAGCTTCTGCACAGCAAAAGAAACTACCATCAGAGTGAAGAGGCAACCTACAGAATGGGAGAAAATTTTTACAATCTACTCATCTGACAAAGGGCTAATATCCAGAATCTACAAAGAACTCAAACAAATTTACAAGAAAAAAAGAAACAACTCCATCAAAAAGTGGGCAAAGGATATGAACAGACACTTCTCAAAAGAAGACATTTATGCAGCCAACAGACAAATGAAAAAATTCTCATCATCACTGGCCATCAGAGAAATGCAAATGAAAACCACTCATTAAAAAGTCAGGAAACAGCAGGTGCTGGAGAGGATGTGGAGAAATAGGAACACTTTTACGCTGTTGGTGGGAGTGTAAACTAGTTCAACCATTGTGGAAGTCAGTGTGGAAATTCCTCAGGGGTCTAGAACAAGAAATACCGTTTGACCCAGCCATCCCATTACTGGGTATATACCCAAAGTATTATAAATCATGCTGCTATAAAGACACATGCACACGTATGTTTATTGCAGCACTATCACAATAGCAAAGACTTGGAACCAACCCAAATGTCCAACAATGATAGACTGGATTAAGAAAATGTGGCACATATACACCATGGAATACTATGTAGCCATAAAAAATGATGAGTTCATGTTCTTTGTAGGCACATGGATGAAGCTGGAAACCATCATTTTCAGCAAACTATCGCAAAGACAAAAAACCAAATACTGAATGTTCTCACTCATAGGTGGGAATTGAACAATGAGAACACTTGGACACAGGAAGGGGAACATCACACTCCAGGGACTGTTGTGGGGTTGGGGGAGGGGAAGTGATAGCATTAGGAGATATACCTAATGTAAATGATGAGTTAATGGGTGCAGCACATCAACATGGCACATGTATAAATATGTAACAAACCTGCAAGTTGTGAACATGTACCCTAAAACTTAAAGTATAGTAATAATAAAAAAAATTGAACATAAAAAAAGAACATGTATTAATTGAGATACCTGAGTGTATATTTGCATATAACAATTCAATTTATTTGTGGAAATAAAACATTTAAGGAATAAAGCTTAATAGCATTCCTTTATAAAAATGAACTATATTTCAAACTCTGAATGAATATTAACTTTTAAAATTTCAACATAATCATCGTGCTTTTTTTTTTAATATTGCTCTCTAATTTCCAGTTATCTCCTTTCAGTGAAGTGACACAAATTCAATTAAGGAATTGAGTGCTTTTATCAAATGACAAGATTTTTAGATTTGAAACACAGGAGTGTCAGTGTGTTATTCAGGGAAATAAAAAATAGATGTCACTTTATCATCATTCATTATTAAACTGTTAATTAAAAATGTTTTTTTCCTAAAGCATATTTGCATTTAACCCTGTTACATTCATTTTGAATTTGAGAAATAGTCGAACATTGTTATGCATGGTGGTAAGTCTCAAAAGTCTTACTGACCTAGTTTGCCTAAAAGTCACATATTCAGGATTGAGTAGAAATCTTAGACTCTCTGGACAGAAATTCAAGAAAGAAACAGGCTTAGAAATGTCATTTCTCAGCACAGAAAGAACTAATTTTATGGTAGTCAAGAATACTAAGATTTATAAAATCGATATTTTTAGGAATGTGATAAGAAGGTAGTGATTACTCTTTGTAATACTGTTCACATTGTATTAACCTCAATGTAAATCAGCCAAATACCCAAATAACCAAATTAGAATTACTGATATATCATTTGTTTTGACTTTTCCAAACAAAGCTTGATTAATGGAAACAATCAGTGAATGAGAATTGAAGTCATTGATATGACACCATATCTTTAAGCTGCTTTATTTATTTATTTAATGTATTGTCTCTACTATGTGCCAGACACATTTTTAGGCACAAAAGAAAAGTTATTAAGGCTAGCAGCTTCCCTGATCTCACGTAGGTTACAAGTTTATACATGTAGGTTATGATCATAAAAGAAACCTCCATATTACTCAATTGAATATTTAAAGATTCCTGTCTACAGTGAATATTACTTCTTTTACTACTTCCCACAAGAATTATCATACACTTATTATTGATGTTTTCTGAAAACTAGAAAACCTGCTTGAAATATGCAATTGTAGTTTGATACAATTATATAGGTGTGTGTGTGTGTGGCTACAAAGTATGGGTGCATTTTTAAAATATGTAAGTCAAGAATTTCAAAATGTGAGGCAGCATTTTACTTCAAAGCAGTCATTTTTAAGAAATGTAGAAATATTCTGATTATCTACCTTTGTTAGTCTGAGTTCCTAAAAAAACAGGTAAGAGTGAGAAGAAAGTGAACTAAGGAAAGGAAAAAAACAACAACAAACAAATATAAGGTAACATACTAATGAGCTGGTCATAGCTTCACAAAACCCTGCTCATGATAGATCATGTGGGACTTCTCCAGTGAGACCACACAGAACCCCTGCATCTCCAAACACAAGAGAGGAGGGGCAATCAGTTTAACTTTCAGATCTTTCTGGAATGCAGCATCTCACTAGTCACTCTCTCCTAGGGGGTCTTAACTTCCCTGAATTTCTAGGTTCTTGATCTGACCCTTCCTGGCAGCCATTAGGGAAGCCAATGCATCCATCCTTAACGCACCCCTCCCGCAGTAGAGTACACACTGAGTTTCCTTGTAATTGAACATAAGTAAGACTCCTAGGCCTGTAGAACCATTGTGGCATTGGTGGCTGGGTCCTCACAGCTATGGAAATGAGCCCGTCTGCCAGGAAACAGAGCAAGCTGCCTAGAGAAGGAAAGGTGGAGGAGTGCACAGGGCCCTAGTAGTATGCTAGTTGAGTGCAAAAACAAAGTCCACTACTACTTCTGTATTTCTCTCTCACTAGACTGTGAGACAGATATAGTTGGATTCTTGATACATTATTCTCTGGATTTAACTGCAAAATATTTTATATATTTTCAAAATTAAACCACTCATCATACTGAAAATTAACATCTATAATGACACTAAAAACATTAATTGCAGCTGAAGATGGAAAACACAAAAAATTACACTGTAAAGAGCAACTAGTTAATTGGTTATATCACTTCCAGTATTTTAGAATAACCTCACTTTCTAATTTTAAAACAGACACACGTGTATTTATAAAAAAAAAAGTTATAATTTGACAGTATATACAAAGTTAGCTTTTATTCCTTAGCATGTTATTTTTTTTTTACCTCTAACAACCTGAAGTATCATATTGATTTATTTTAACTGTCTTCTTGCCCAAAAGATATTTCAGTCGTTACACAAATTTGTAATAAGAGTCTTTGGCTACAATACAGTTACATGTGAAATTATGCAAGTGCGTTCTTAAAAAATATTTGACCACTTCCCTGAACAAAAAGTAATAATGCCATTCCCAGATTGTAACTTTTAAAATTTTTTTCCTTCATATATTATATAAATTGACTAATATCACAGTTCATCTAGTCAATTTACAAACTACCTCAGTTGTTACTGTTTAGCAACTCTCTACTTAGGCACCTTAGACTTCATGAAAAGAAAACAGAAGGAAACAAAATAACATATTAAGAATACTTTTTATATTTGTGTACTCATCACTATCTTTATACTTTTTAAAAAGATAAATTAGGACAGTAACATATAGCAATTCTTAATGCAGTTTTTTAATACCAATAATGAAAAAAATCCGATCTTCCTCACCGCCTCACTTAACTGGAGTTCATGAATAAAGGATTTTTAAATAGATTAGGTAGGTACATTTTAGCAATTGATACCACAATTAGTATGATAGATTGAGAAAAATTGATTTTTGAACCTATAAATCCTACTTTATATTTTGAATTATATGTAGTCTGAAAAAAGATGTTGCACTTTTAACACCTGTTGCCTTAGTTTATTATTACCTTTTCAATCATTATTGCTGAGTACTTTACAGAGTAGCACTTTTGTCTCTTCAGAAAAATTACGTAGTAGGTATGTTCTGAATGGTGTACATGTGGTGGGCTGCAAGTACCTATTTCAGGAGTAAACAACTTATTACCACAGTTGATGGTAGTGTTTCTGGCAGATAACCGTTGGCTTTATTTCTCAACTAGAAGTAGCACAAAATATTTGTATTAGTCCATCTTCACACTGCTATAAAGAACTACCTGAGACTGGGTAATTTATAAAGAAAGAGGGTTTAATTGACTCACAGTTCTGCATGGCCGGCGAGGCTTCAGGAAACTTACAATCATGGCGGAAGGTGAAGGAAAAGCAAGCACCTTCTTCACAAGATGGCAGGAGAGGGGTGTGGGGGAACTGCCACAACCTTTTAAACCATCAGGTCTTGTGAGAACTCACTCACCATACGAAAACAGCATGGGGGGAAGCCATCCCCATGATCCACTCACCTCCCACTAGGTCCCTCCCTTGACACACAGGGATTACAATTCGAGATGAGATTTGGGTAGGGACACAGAGCCAAACCATATCAAGATTCAAACCATTTTCTGAACTCTGAAGTGTTATCTGAAACATTGGTTGATATTGTATCACAGTTCAACTTCTCCCTCCACTAATTTTTGCTTCCTTCTTTTCCCTTCCACAGATGTTTATTTCAAAAACACTCCGTAATAATCCTTCTGCCTTCACCTCAGAGTCTGATTCCTGGGGGTTCTATCCAGTGACAGAGTATTTGAAGAACAATTAAGGAGCCTGCAATTTTTGGAACTCATAGTTTACATTGTAGAGTAAATATTGCAGTAAATTTTTATGATTTGTTGTGTTGAGGTATGGATTCTGGAGTCTTAAGTGAATTGTAAGTAAAAATGGGTATCTTAAGGAGACTGTTAGTGGAAGAAGAAAAATTATGAGACACTGTGGGAAACGCTGACATGGAAAGAAGACAACAGTTGCTGGTAGAAAAAAAAGAAATAAAATTGAACTTTGGTAGGTAGTGGGACCACTTATAGCAATTCTGTCACTTGCAGTAATGTGGTAAATAGAAAATGTAAATAATGAATAACTAGATTTGGCTATGGAGATATCCAAGCAGTTGGTTTAAAATACCAACTGGTTTGTTTTAGCTGTGTAAAATACGTGAAGAAAGAGAGAAGAGATATAAAATTAAACAGTTCAGTTTTCAAGAAAAATGTAGAAGAAAGATAAATAAAAAAGACCTTTACTGATTTTATAAGAAAAAAATTATTTCCAATTTTTTTAGATGGCAATGGGCTCTCAAAATAAGAAATGGACTCAGGGTAAGATCATATTAAGAGTGTTGCTCGGCAATTCTGTATTAAGCCTTAACAAACATTTTTGTGGCAATAAACACTATAAATAAAGCAAAAAATATTTTTAAGAAGTTTTTTAAGATAATTGTCTCACAATAATCTAATTCTTACACTATGCCAGAGAGTCCTGTCTCAAAGGGATTTGTGGACATGTCATCCTCTATCAGAATGAATCCCAGTAAGTTTCAGAGGAACCCCGTGAGTTTTTAAGAGAATCATATTGACAAAAGTAACACCAGCTTTTATTGAGATAAATAAATTTCAAATTTAAAACAAGCATTGGGGGCCTCAAACATCTATGGGTGGGAAGTAATCTAAGAAGTTTACTTGATTGGAAACATGGGTTATTTTCTTCAGAAAAATAATAAGAAGGTCTCAGGAAAAAGGACGAAGAGTCTATAGTGGAATCAAATAACTTGAAGAACCATTCCTAGAGTTTCCTTTAACTGGCAACATGTGCCCCACAGGATTTTAGAATTGCTGCAGATCAATCACTGCCTACTGTCTTCTTAATTTTTAATCTGATGTTAATGAAAGTTATGCTTATTAGAAATCATTATATGATGAGGTCAGGTATGCACCCAAAAAAAGAGTGTAGGTAACTTGTCTCCGAAGATTGAAAATAATTATATTTATGGAACTATACTCATTGATTCTCTTTAAGTCAGAGAATTTAGAGGCTGAGATATTGGACTTTGAGAAAATGTTGTAATAGGATGAAAGATTCTAGAGACTTATAAAAGGGGAATATTGCATGCAGGAGAAAGGTAAATATTAATACTTTGTTCCCAGAGGTACTTTAATGGTAACACAAAATTTCTGGTACAATTTTTAGAGAGGTGGAGCCTAATTCTTCTCCCCCCACTCTTCAATCTCATTAGGCCTAAGTGACTCTGGCTTTATCAATAAAATGTTGCAGGTGTAATATTTTGAATTTGAAAGGCTAGGTCGTAAGAAGTTTAGCATATTCCATGTAGGCTTCTTGGCACTCTCATTCATACTTAAATTACAATATAAGATGTCAAATTACCCTGAGACATGTGGGAAAGGGCATGGTTAGGCACACTGGCTAACAGTTCTGTCTGATTTAAGCCTTATAGTCATCCTCAACAAGGCACTATATATAAGAGGAAAATATGCTTAGAACTTTCAGGTTGGACCATCAGGTAGGCAAAGTCCACTGTGTGACTTTCTGTGATGCCACACTGAACAAAGTACTCAGGTAAGGCCCTGCCCATATTCCTGGCTCATAAATTCAAATTGTGACGTATAATAAAATGGTTCTTTTGAAGCACCCAACTTAAGGTAGGTGAACCTCTAGATATTGTGAATTAGAACAGCTTAGGATATAACAATCCTGTACTTCTTTTAGAATTTTTAACTGCACTTATAGCATATGTAATATGTAATACTATATATATTACCCAAACTGTATGTTAAAAGTAATGGCAAAAAAACGCAATTACTTTTGCAACAACCTAATAAAACTTATTACATCAATCTTACACTTAATTTCAAAACTATAGTAAAAGGCTGATAAACTTAAAATATAAAATTGAAAAAATAAAGTGTAAACAAACAAATAAGTAAAAAATTAAGTAGTGATGATTTAATAGGATATTTAATAGAAATTTGATTGAAATTTAATAGAAATTTGGTTGAGAAATATTTTAAGTCCATAAAAATAGACTTAATTCAGGAAATAATAATTACTTAACTTTTCACAGAGTGTCTAATCTATAAATTCTGTTATCATATTGGACACATTTGTGGTAGCTAGAGAATGTATGTTAATGCAGGACAAAAGTGTTAATAGTCATATAAAAATGGAGAGCAATTAAAGATTTTTGAGCAAAGAAACATTGGTCAGTATATGTTTAAGAATATTAATCAGATGATGATCATTAGTGTGATTTTGTGTGGTAAGAAAACAAATAAGGAAGAGAAATAATTAAGAAATTATTACAATAAGCCAGGCAATTGATTAAAAATATCTCAACCAATGGAAATGGAAAGTCAGAAGCTTTTGAAGTGAGTTGTTTGGGTCTAGCTTCAATGGGTCAAAGTGACTGAATGAAGGTAATGAGAGAAAAAAGGGCATTGATTCTGAGTTATTCAACAAAAGGAGATGCCATTATGAGAGTTTGAAAAGCAAAAGACAAAAGACAGTTTGGGGAAATACAAAATACTTAACTTATTTTTTTCTCTAAAATATAACAACTTTTTTGTCTTAATATGTTTCCTATCCTGAAGTTATCTGTATATAATAACTTGAAATGTAAGTTATATTATTTTAATGGTTTGAGAGTAATATTTTTTGAAAATTATGAAACTTCTTTTATTAAAAATACTTTCCTACTTTTACTTTAAACTTCCTTAGAATTTTTAAGAATATTTTAAATATTTTTAAATGTTTTATGAATGCATTTATCTCTTATTTGCTAACTTTTGCTTGTATTTATAGCGTGCTGACCAGCTGCTGCTCAGGAGTAATAGGAAAACCACGTGTGAAAAGCCATTCATTAAATCCTGTAAGGAATCTGTAGCTTCTCCATACTAATGAGATATTTAGCAAAAATCACTGACAAATTATATCTCTTCTTTCATTTCTTTGTATTTTTATGGTGCCCCGTTGATTCAAGCCTACAATATTTACTGCACATCTGTTTTACATCTACAAATATACAGAATACTGCTTCATTTAATGTTTTATTTCTTACATCCCTTATGCCTGATGCAATTACAGCATTTAGGGAAAGGATAGAAACCTAGCTGAATGAGTAGGAAGAAAAAAGTGTATCTGCAGCTGTGTAATACTTAAACTTTATAGTACATACAAAGAGAGTCCTCAAGCTCCTGCAGGATGCCGAAACACCTGGTGGATGAGATGGAAATGCAAAGTAGCTTAAATATTTTAATTCACTTTGCTCAGAGAGTCAGAATATGCAACTATGTAGTCATAAACTGAATATATAGACTGCATCAGATATTTTCTCCTAACATGTTCTTCAGTAAATGGTCCCCAAACAGCTTTAAATACCTGTCAGCCTAAATTTAGAGTAGCTTAAGAGCTTATCTAGTGGCTCCAATCAATACCTGTAGTGGCCTGACAAAGAAACTTGTTTTTTCTTCGTTAAAATCCAAATATCAAGGACAATATGTGTGATGGAGACTTTGTAGTAAATATACACATATATTACTTGAGGGTCTGGTTTTCAGTATGTGTTATTGGGACCAGTAACTGTGTCAATTTTCTTAGCACAGGGAAGAGAGTGGTAAACATGTAACTAACTTTTTCTCTTTCTTTTCCCTGAATCAGATATTTAAAAAGCAGATGATAGGTGAGATGTTACCCTATAATCCCAAACCTTGTGGTTTGCTGCACTCATGTTGTTAACTTCAATGCATCTTCCATGTGTCCTATTTTTCTACTATATATTCCTGCACAATCCTTTCTTCCATTAAAACCAAACCAAGCAACAAAAAAAAAAATTGATAAATGTCATAGCCAACCATGGTGTTGCACTTAAAAAGTGGGAGTCCTATTATGGTTTTTTGACCTAAGCTCAACGTTAACCATTGTCATAAACACTCTAGCTATTAGCAATATGACTACCCTATGGTCTCTTAATCCAAGAGTGTATAAATTTCTCTTAAAAAAACTTTGCAATGCTGTGAACAAACAAAACAAAACAGAAAAGATTAGGCCTTTGCAATATTGTAAATATATATATATACATTTACAATCTATAGAATTGATTTTATGTGTTGGTAGCATCTATAGAATAAATAGATATAAATATATCAATATATTTATAGAATAAACATTCTATCAAATAGAATATATATAGAATATATAATTATTCTATAGATGGTACAACTCATATACTATTACACATTATTTATGTACCTAATATACATACATTGTACTTAATATATGTTATTATATAACTTATGCATTATCAAAAACTAGACACTTCAGAAAGAAAAGTATTCTACTACATTTTTATGCCAATTGAGTAGATTATCATGCACAGATCACTGGCCTCACCTACCACAGCTATGACCTATAAAATCATGAGAAATTTATGATCTACTGCCTGGCAGTTGAACAAATCAGAGTAAGAGAAGTTTTGCCCTGTTAATTGCAATCTGAAATGAAAAAAAAAATTCCTGCTATCTCAGATTGACTTTACAATAAAATTACCCATAAAAATAATTTTGTTTTTAATTTGGACCATCTGGTGGCTTATCTATTATGCATATCATATTGATGTGGAAATGCATTCAGAAGTTTACATATTAGACTTACATACACATATCCGGAACATGATACGTTTCAATCTGATATTTGTCTGTTAAAAATAAACATATATCTCTTATATGTTATTATTGCAATTCACATCCCTAACTTTTTTTTAGAAAAAATGAACCATAGCATTAAGCAGTAATTTTTTTTTTTTTTTTTTTTTTGAGATGAATTCTCGCTCTGTCACCCAGGCTGGAGCGCAGTGGCACAATCTTGGCTCACCACAACCTCTGCCTCCCAGGTTCAAATGATTCTCCTGCCTCAGCCTCCTGAGTAGCTGGGACTACAGGCGCATGGCACTATGCCCAGCTAATTTTTTTTTTTTTTGTATTTTTGGTTGAGACAGGGTGTCACCATGTTGGCCAGGCTGGTCTTGATCTCCTGACCACATGACTCACCTGCCTTAGCCTCCCGAAGTGCTGGGATTACCGGCGTGAGCCACTTCCCCCGGCCAAGAGATAATCTTTAACATTACTTTCATTTTTGAATTGTCAGTCAAAATATTATTAGTTTTGACTAAAATTATGATGAAATACATGCCACCTTTTCTACTGTCTCAAAGAGCTTTACACAGTTTTTATTTTTTAGAGACAATGTCTTTCTCTGTCACCCAGGCTAGAGTGCAGTGGCAGATCATAGTTCACTGCATCCTGGAACTCCTGGGCTCAAGTGATTCTCTCACCTCAGCCTCCTGAGTAGCTAGGACTACAGGCACACATCACTATGCTTGACTAATTATTTTTAAATTTTTTGTAGAGACAGGTTCCCACTATGTTGTCTAGGCTGGGCTTGAACTCCTGGCCTCAAGTGATCCTTCCCCCTTGATTTCCCAAAGCACTCATATTACAGATGTGAGACACTGCACTCAGCCTGGAAGAGTTTTGATGAATATACTCAGCCTGGAAGAGTTTTCATGAAGAGTGTAATGAATAATATTGATTCAATTACAACTTTAGAAATTATTGATATACAGGGTTAAATGAGGTAATTTTGCCATTTTGCCTAGTCCTTAAGCAATGGGTTGCATAAGGTTTCACAAGATCTCTGGTTACTTAATGCCTATAATATAATACAAATTGGAAAATATATGAAGAATGAATAAATTAATGAGTGTCAAATGAAAGAATCATTTAATTAATTCTATTTTGTGGACCCAGTGTCAGTTACAGAGGGCAAAATGCATGAAATAAAGGAAAAATCAATGAGTGTCTTAGTTCAGACTTGAGTTTATTTCAGCCATATTTCTAATATTTTCTAATATTTCTAATATTTTCAGTCTTAATCTAGATTAACTAAAACAATTCAAACAAACAAAAATGCCTGAGGAAAATTTTATGAGGTACTGCTATATTTGGAGAAGCAGCACAACCCCAGGAAGAAAAATTTAAAAAGGGAGAAAAATGAGCAGAGGAATGAGGAACTCAAGTGTAAGATGGCACAGAAGTGGCCTTCCAACTTTTTGAAAGGAGCAAAAGCATTCCCGGAAAGACCATATGAACCCAAGACAGTTTAGAAAAGTTGATGGAAGAGAGGTGAATGAGAACATTTTCTTCTGGCTCTTCCCAGTCTCCCGTCTCCTAAATCTGTCCCAGGGGGCATTGACCCATCAACACAATGATGTTACTGGGCCCTTCTAGACAGACATTGGCACAGCCAGATTTTTGTTTTTTCTAGATGTGTCAGACTTAGGCTGAGAGCTATGGCCTCCCATTCTAACAGGCCCAGTGGATGCCAGGTCTAAGCCCCGTCCACATCTCTGGGGAAGGTTAAAAAACCAGCAGTATGGCAATGTGTGGTGGTGAGTAACACAGGTGGCAGCCAAGATTTCACAACCACAGGTAAGGCAACTTTACCATCTAGAAAACACCCATAGGTGGCTGAAACCTGGGTGGGTAATTGGAACTGAGTGCATAGAGGGAGACACATAAATTGGTTCTAGAATATTCTGCCATATTAGATCTTAGAAACCACTTTTCATATTTGCGATACATTTCTGTTGTTTTCATTGTCAACTTTTTGAGCTTGGCTTTTGAATTTTCTAGAAAATCAAAAAATATTTATTAAGCAAATAATATGTGATGAATATAATAGCAAGAACTTAGAAAACGTTAATTAAATTCTTGCCTCAAGCCCCTATTAGGTTGATAGTTTTTATATCATGTTAAAAATGATATAACTAAGATATAAAATTTTAAGTTATATGCTCAAGGTTAGTAGTTTATAATTTTTGATACCAAGATTTATACCTAGAACTTCTGAATACAAGACCAGACCATGTTTTAAATTCAATATCACGATAACAAAATTCAATATCAGGATAACAAAAACAAAAACTGTTTGATGTAAGGCTTTTGGGTCATTTTAAGTAAGAGAGAAAATGTTTAGACTTGTAAATTTATTAATATATTTAAATTTTAGGCAGTAAGTTATATTTAGCCTCAGATACAATTTTAAAAAGTAATACAGTTGGTTGATTACAATGGCATCATAAAAATATAACAATTATTTTACAGATAAAGGTAGGGTGGGGTGGTGAAGATGATAGTAATTTTCTGTGTTCCAGTCAACAAGAGGAAGAGCTGCAATTACAAGATAAGAGCCCCTAATCAATGTTTGGAGTTTGATGTTATCTATATCCAACTCTAACACTATTAATATATATTTTTTGGCAATTCTCAAAAAATTGTTCTCAGGGGCAATTATAGTATCTTTCGATAATATGAATGTCATGCTAGGTTGTTTTCATAAAATAGGATGGGAAAATTTTATTCTTAAATAGTTCTGTTACTTGCTAATATGTCTGGTTGTCCATTAAAATGATAAAATAATCACCAAAAGCACAACATAATCTGTTTACGAATCTTTGCATGTGTATGTTTGTGTGTGTGTGTTTTAATAGAAAAGAAACCAAATAATAAATTCACTTATAAAATGAGCCTTTTGAGTGATAAAGCAGATGTACACTTTGCTCCACCTTGACACGGATATCTGGAATCAGTAGCCAAGACTTCTACATTGAGAATTTCTAAGGATTTCCAGGGAGCCAATATGCAAAACAACCTGAAAAAAAAGTAAATGCCACACCTTCTGTAGTTAACTATATCCAAAGTAATTGCTTAAAATAGACAAAAGTGTCCAACATTGTTAATTTTAGTCTCGTGACTGTTCACATTTTATGTATTTATTTCATTAAATGGTACAAACATTTCCACTGTGTGCCATGGGAAGCAACTGTAGACAATGTGTATTTATGACACAATGATTATTAGAGTTATTAGAAGCTAAAAAGTGCCACAATAATTATGGCAATAAAAAATTAATTCCTTGATTTACAGTCATTTAAATAAAAAGGTAAATGTTTTAAACAGTAACAAAGAAGGAATTATGAGCAATAAAATACATTATTTAAAAAGCTCATCTCTGCATTATTGTGTCTTCTTCATAAATAATTAGAAAAAAATCCACACATCTATTAGCTTATTTAAACACTATACTGAGACTCTACTGGTAGTTGAAAACTATTGATATTTTGTTTCATTTTGTTTTAAATTCAAAATGAATTAACTGTATATAACATTAGCAATCTAAGCATGTTTTTTAGAGTTTTAAAAAGCACGTTTATGCCTTTTATTAATGTTTATATAAAATTTTGATTACCTAACACAATTAAAACAATACTGCCTTCCTCAGAATAAACCCTGGGGAATTAAGGCTGTATTTAATCCTCAAAGTGTTCATTGTATTCAGTGTGTTCATTGTGAACTGATTCAGTGGTTCCAGCTTCTCACTGAAGCCCATCAACTACCAGCAGAGATGAAAATTACAAACACTCGAAATGACTGTCAGAGCCCCTCTCCTGGCACACACATGTAAAAAGCCAGCCAATGGCATTCCGGGAATCTTAAAAACATGCATGCCTCCACGTCATGCAAAGCTAGATCCAGAGTGATTCATGATTTTATCAGACTTTTGTCTTAAAGTATTTAGCCAATTCAAGATAGATAATATTTTATGTTTTATGTGTGCAGAAAAAAATATTCGGTACTTTAAGTTCAGGAGTATAAGAAAAAAGCCTAAGGAGATATTGAGGGCTTAATTATAATTAGTAATGATCCTGTGTTTAAACTTAAATTGTTACACACCTGTTTGAATAAACATTATACAGAATTATTATGGGCTCTTTGATTTTTAAGTAAAGAATATAATAAATGAAATGAAATACAGATTGCCCCCAATGGGTATAATGGTTTTTGATACAAATATAAATTAGAAAAAACATCAGTCTTCACGTAATGTTCATAAAATAAGATTAAAACATTGCCAGACTATTACTTTGTAAGTTCAGTTTTTCAAAAATAAGTACTTGGAAAGTTAAAAAAAACTTATAAGTATTTCAAATGCACTATATTCAACAAGTATATGAAGCGTTGGGAATTTTATGAAAAAAGCAAAAGTAATGAAATAGAAAATAAACTGGATTTTTATATATAATGTTAAGAAGTTTTTGACATTTAAATATCAGAAGAAGGTGAGTTTACTATGTTTTTGCCTTTTACATGTCTACCTGTTCTGTACTTTTTTTTTTTACATGAATTTGTGCCTTAACCAATAAAAAAAGGAGTTTGAAGAATGATTAGGTCTTTTTTCCTTTACTCAAATTACTTAAATTGTCATTTAAGTATCTATTCAATTAGTTTTGAGTTATAATAAGGTACTTTGTGCTTTGCTTGATTCTCTAAGGTGGAACTTGGTTAGGGATGCTGTGCTCATGATTAAATATTTTATTTGCAAAATCTTTGAAACCCTTAAGGCAATGAGAATATTTTAGCAAAGCATACAGTTTTAAAATATGATTTCAGAGAATATATTCATTTTTAAGGGATGAAATGATAGAGTATAACATATTTGTACTTCTCTCTTTTAAAACATACCTGGGAATTTCTAATAACCTAAGTCCAGAAACACAAAGGGTTTGGACACTAAGTTTTCAAGTGTGTGGAATCATAATAAAAAGCAACTATTCATACCAGCAGGTATGACGTGATTATTTTGAGGGGCTGAGACTAATCTTCTGACTTCTCCTATATAATATGAAGCAACATGTCCACCTGGAAACTAGCCCTAAATTGAAGACATAGAAAATAAGGGGAAACAATAAGTCTCAAAGGTGAATGCTTCACAAGCTGCACGTGGTTTTGGTGATGGCAAATATCATGGAAATATTTTTAAAATAGCGCTTCCCAATTCTCTATGAATAACAAAATTATCTCATCTTCCCATGGCTGGCAAAATTACTAGAATATGAGTCATGACACCAGAATTTTAAATGTTTGTGTGGAGGTTTAGATGCTGCATAGATAAATATTAAGAACAAAAGTAATGATAAAAGTTGTACTGTGAAGTATCGGCTTTACTGGTATTATAAGCATGGTAGTCAGCACAGACTGGAGACAGGTCTTTGAAAGTGCAACATGGGCATATAACACATGAGGTGATAACATAAATACACTAGGTGAATGGAAAAGCAAACATGGAGGGGTATGCAAAAACCAGCATAGAGAGACTCTACAGAATTTGATGTCCTTCTTACCTGAGGATAAACAGTGACAGAAAAGTCAACCCCAGATATTTTCAGTCTACCATTTAAATATCTCCAAATGAATGCTATGCATGCACGAGAAGAGGCTTTACAAATGAGGATGTTTACAGTAGAGTATACCTGGTGACGGCTCTTCCAAACTCCCAAACCAAGGTTTAGAGAGTGAATGGCAAAACTCAAGTGTCTATGTCCACAGGCAGACCTTGATTAGTGAATTTAAGTTAGTCACACAGTGCCTACCAGCATCTGACCCAATTGTGAGATAGAGCGGATTAATGCTCATACTGGCCATACACTTCAGTCAGCGTCATCAATAGGTTAAGCAGCTATCAGTAAAACATAGTACAACGACAATATAGTTGTTTATTCCAAAGACCCCATCTAGGAGAGGTGTAACTCTTAGACAGCAGGACATTCTCACAAGACACATCAAGTCACATACTGAACTCTCATCCCATAACCAGATATTATCTTGAAAGGAAGGGCACTTTATGCTAGAGATCAGATATCAGGGACACTGAAGATTTTCCTAAAAATTGAATTTCAGTTGTTGCATAGAAAGCTCATAGTGTTAAAAGCTTACATGCCACACCATATAGTATTGGAGATTCCACCAAGAAGGTGCTGATTTTTGAAAAAGATAAAGTAATTTACAGGAAAAAAAAACAGAAATATTTCCTCCACACATGTGATTTTTAGTGGAAATAAATTTGTGACTTTCAGAATTCATTAATAGTTTGAGAGTTAATCTAATAGAAAAATGCCATTTTGTATACAATCTGCTGTGATTACCAATTTTATTAAATTATATGCTTAAATAGTTTTTCATACTCAAATCTCCACTTTATTTTTTTTCTGTTTACTTGGTCCAAAACTGAGGCTGTTATAAATAAGGGAATCGTTTCAAACCAATTGCTTTATCTTTTTTTGTCATATTGCTAGGATAAAATGTTTTCTGTATTAGGATATGTATACAGATACGCCATCCAGCTACTGCCCACTTCCTCTCTTTCAATATTTTTTTACACCTGTCAAAATTCTCATTTGATTCACATAATTCTACGAGTTGATTTTAAGTCACCAGGTGATAAATCCAGCAGTCAATCACAGTTATAAATAAATCGAATGTTCTCATTTTCTTTCTACTTCAATAATTGCTTCTTATTCTCTTCACTGCACCTTCCATATCCTTGACCTTCAAAGTTTGTTTTTTAAGTTGGGCTTTTTATTATTTTTTACCTTCTACAAATAACATATAAATCTCATGAGGACAAAGAGTTACGTGTGTTTTGTTTATTTTCATACTTTATCTTGCAGAAGAGTTTGTGGTACCTTGCACATATTCAAGAAATATTTTTGATGTAATGAATAAATGAAAGTAGTGAATGGCTTGCCTTCGGGACATTGTTATATTGAAAAGAAGGCACATGTGATGGCAGGTTATCCCATGCTCCCTTCTATGCTAATAACAATTGGGTTTGTTTGTTTTCTTTTTTTGTTTGTTTGAGACAGGGTCTTGCTCTGTTGCTTAGGCTAGAGGGCAGTGGCACCTTCATGGCTCACTGCAGCCTCAACCTCCCAGGCTCAAGCAGTCCTCCTACCTCAGCCTCTTGAGTATCTGGGACTGCAGGTGCGCACCACCACGCTTGGCTAAGTTTTAATTTTTTTTTGTAGAGACGGGGTCTCAATATGTGGCCCAGGCTGGTCTTGAACTCTTGGACTCAAGTGACCCTCCCGCCTCAGCCTCCCAAAGTTCTGAGATTATATGCATGAACTACCACACCCAGTGCAACAATTGCTTTTATTTTGTTTTTTAAAAGCCAGTCTAACATCCCTGTTTTATGTTAGCTGAAAGGATTTACTCAGAAATGAGGACAATTATAACAGGAAACTTTAGTATATATTCCTGAATTTTCTTAAATTATATTTACTCATCATTGAATAAGTAGCATAAACTAAATCCATAATTAAATAGCTGTGTACATCAATTCCAAAGTAAACATCCGTATGCCTTTACCTCATGGAACATTTGTAGAATGTCAGAACAAGCATGTGACTATTTCATAACCAAATTTTCTCAACAGTGTCATCATTACTTCATTTGCTGCCATATTTATAGCAGAAAATTTCATCTACACAGTTAATTTCTGAAAAACTTTCAAAAGTAAAACAAATCAAAATGATCTTAATATTATGTATATGCACACACACATTTAATTTGGTTTCACATTCTAGCAAGGTCGTGGAATATTTATTCTGTGAGCATTCTGGAGATTTAAACTGAATGCAATTTGCCTTATGATTATTAGTTTGATAAAACAAGATGAAAATGTTCACATATTTCAACTATGTTTGTTACTTCACTTAAACTATTGATTTTATTAAATGTTAGTCATTCCATGGAACTAAAAAATCAAACAAACGTTTATTTTAAAATAAATAAATACATTTTCTGGTTCATATTGTAAGTCCACAACTTCCCATTTTTTTCTATATGTTGTATGATAGTTAAATACACTTTGATGGTGCACAGACAAAAACAATGTTACATTTAAGAGAGTTACTTTGATTTTCTTAGCACATCAGAATATGTATCAAATCTTGAATTTGAAAAATGCAGTTAAATAATCAATAAAAATGAAAATTGCATTTGAAAAACTCACCCATAATGAAGCTTAGAAATTTAGGAACTGGAAGTAATTTTATTGTTGTGTGTTAACTGCAATTAAATTTTAGTCAATGTTAAATGCCTGCAAAATTCTAGTCCAAATTGGGAGAGTATATTTTTTCAAAATTTGTTACCTATAGTTACTTCTAGACTTCCACAGACCAAAGATCAGCTTGACATAAGGTTATAGTTGACTAAGCATAACAATGAGCTTGAGTGTAAGTGGAATGCCCTTATGGTTACAAGCAAGAATGACCAACCTTTTCTGACATTTACTGCCTTCTATGGTTTTGTAAGCCTTTCTTCTCTGCTGGGTTTCTTTGCAGCAGATACAGAGTAAAATTTCCCAAGTGATTATTTCTTTTTTGAACTGATACTATAAAAAAGCAACTTTCTTTTTTTTTTTAAGTGCCATGAGTTTTTAACACACCGGCAATGCTGAAAACATAAATGTCTCTGCAGAAGTCATCTTCTCATGCCCTTTATTGGTATACATTGGCATCCCAGGAAATGTAAATAATAGAAGGGCAGTAAAGACTTAGACACTCTCAAAGTACAAATGCACCCTGCTAGCTACTTGTTTTCTATGTTACTGAAGAATAAGACTAAGTGGAGAAAAGGCATGTGGAGAATCAGGCACTCTTAGAATTTAAAGTGGAATAAAACATAATAGTAAGACAAGATAATAAAATGTCCACTGATATGCTAGAAATTGTCATTTATTTCTGCAATGATATTAATCTTTGATAATATATCTTAGTGGTAGATAATAAAATATAATTTCTTTTAAAATCACATGGTGATCGTGTATGTATTTGCATAGATGTTCAAATGTCCATAAATCTAATTAGAAATATATTTAATAAAATTAATTTTAAATTTGGTATGTAATAAAAATAAGGTTTGTTTGTTTAAATTGACTATTACAAATAGGTTTTCATATTATTTATTTTCCTTTATATGCATTTTTAAACAAATTATGAAAGTAGTATGCTAATAGAATTAAACATTTAGATCAGAAAGACAAAAGTCTACTCTATTTTTATTTTATTTTATTTTTTATTATTTAATTTTATTTTGAGATAGAGTCTCATTCTGTCACCAGGGCTGGAGTGCAGTGGCAGGATCTTAGCTCACTGCAACCTCTACCTCCCAAATTCAAGCGATTCTCCTGCCTCAGCCTTCCGAGTAGCTGGGATTACAGGCACCTGCCACTACGCCCAGCTAACTTTTTGTATTTCTAGTAGAAATGGAGTTTCACCATGTTGGCCAGGCTGATCTCAAACTCCTGACCTCGTGATTTGCCTGCCTCAGCCTCCCAAAGTGATGGGATTACAGGTGTGAGCCACCCCCCCAGGCTGTTTTTATTTTTATTTTAAGTTCTGGGATACATGTGCAGATCCTGTAGGTTTATTACATAGGTATATATGTGCCACGGTGGTTTGCTGCACCCATCAACCGGTCATCTAGGTTTTAAGCCCTGCATGCATTAGGAAAAGTTCCCTCTCTTTACCCATCTTTACTTTTAGTCTCATTGTTCAGAAACAATCATATTTAATTATATATTTCTGTTCTTAATGCTTTTGGTTGTCACATCATTTCTAAATAATATGCAAATTCCATTTTTAAAAATTTATCAGATGTAGACTTTTTTTCATGTCACTTCTATCTTTATGATATCACTATTTTTGTAATGATTACTTCTGGAATGTAAGACCACATACCAAAAGTTCCATACTCACATTGTCAATAACAGAAACATATAATTATTCCCCATTTTATAGAATAAAAATAAAAGTACAGCTGCCCTTCTATTTCTTTTATCTCTCATATTTAAACCTCTATCAGTTAAGAAAAAAAAAGGTTATATTGTCAATGGGGACCTATTTACATCTACTAATGGTAAAACAAGTATTTTGTGATTTATCTTTAAATTTACAAAAGTTATAAACCAATAAGCAGCATCAAATAATTTTGATAATGCAAATATTGTTTAATGCTTCATCAGGTAGTTTCTTATGACATTTTATATCTGATCCAGTCCGCTAATCCACTCAAAGGAAAGTTTTCCTAACATCAAGGTGAAATTGATTCTTTTAAAAATTAATTTTCTAGCATTCAAAATCATGCTGTGATTTTTGCTTATATAAGAAACATCTTACTTTGCATGGTTTTGAGCTTCTAGAAACTTTTTCATTCATTCTACACCTTTACAACTCATAATCCTACATCTTTATCATATCCACATTTTCTTTTTCCTTGAAGTCTTCTTCTTCAGGTCACCATTGCTCTGGTCCAAAGTAACCTTTTTATATTCTAGGATTTCCCTCTAGCTGTTTATCCGGAAATTCTCTGTTGCTCCTCTGGAACATCCCTCTGTGAGTTTCTCTCAGAACCTTCATAGTTCTGCTGGTTCCTGGATCTATGTCTTTCTCCTTTTGGGCTTTGCTCTTCATTTGACTTGTCTAATCTCTAATAGAATATCCTGAAGGAAAAAATAAAACACAAACAACATCAACAAAACCAACTTTAGAGATAATATTCCTGAAGTTTTTTGTGTCTGAACTATCTTTTTTCTGTAGTCATACTGGATTGGTAAGTTGGCTAGATAGAGAATGCAAAGTTGGAAACTATTTTCTTAAGATCTGAAAGGGTAGTATCCACTCTTCTTTTAGCATCCAGAGGTCTCATAACAAACTGATTTTTCTTCTTTGCAAGTGGCTAGGTTCTTTTCTGGAAGACAAGTTTCTTGTGAGTCTTAGGGTTTAAGACTCACAATGTTTTGGAGCTTTTTCCTACTAATACTGAACAGCATTTTTCAGAAATACCAATTTTAAGACTTGTGTTCAACAACATGTCATTTTATTTTATTATTTGTTTGATTACTTCTTCTTCTCCATTTCTCCACTCAATTTGTCTGAAGCCCTTAACATTTAATTGTTGGATTTTGTATATCATTTTTCTATGGCATTTATCTATAATCTATTTGTTTTATTTTTTGTTGTTTATATTGTCATTAATTTTTATATTTAAAATTTTCAGATTTATTTTTGTTGTTGACAATACTGTTATCCTTTACTTTTTTCTCTTCTGGAATTGGTCTTTTTTCCTACTAAAATTAAAAATTTTGATTAATATTTGAATTGGCCTGTTTTAGCACAGTTTGCTTTTTCTTTGAATTCAAAGTCTACTCAAAACTCTTCACGGACAATAATTAAAATTTATCTTTTGATTTATTTGCTCATATTGTTAATATTTTCTAAATGCCCTAGATCATCACAATAAACTGAAGTTTTATTTTTCTTTTCTCTTTCTTTTTTAAATATATCTTTCTCTGTCATATTGCAGACTTTTCAAGTGTTCAGTAATGCCGATTTACCCAGAGATATTTGTAAATGAAACTCCACAAATTTTCCACAAACACACAAATAATCAGTTTGTCAACTAGGTGTCTTTGCCTTTAGAAGAGAAGATGAGGAGCCAGCAACAACAGTGAAGGATGCATATATTGCAGAACACAAAACTTTGTTCTTTGGGCATCTGTGCCAGATATTTTGTTTGTTCTTCCAACTCTACTCTAGACCCTACAGCTGCTATTTCTGCCTAAGCTCATGCTAGTTCCTGTATACCCCTGTCTCCCTTTACTTCTTCAGGTTCCCAAGTGACCAAGTAATGATAGTTCCCTGCTGTTGTTAGACCCAGATACTTCAGTATCCTTAAATGATTTCCATCTATCCTGTGTGTACTTTTGTAAATAGTCCCTTCATTAACGCTTTCCTCAGTTACTCTGGTGGAATGTACCACAGGTTTAAAAAGAGCTGCCATCTTTCTACTAAAATAACTAAGTCAATTTTTGAAGGCAATAATCTTATTTTTTATTGTGGTTATTGTTTAGTTTTTGGATTTGGGATTAAATATCTGGCTACAAGCCATCCTACAATACAGATATTCATCTTACCCTTAATTTGCAACTTAACTTTGTTCCTCTTTTTGTCTATAACCCATGCATTCTTAAAGAATGGACCCTTGGAAGTTGTACAGTCAGGTTTGCTCCATGTTGGCATCAGCACTCTCAGAAAGTTTTTCTTACTTTGCTCCTACAATAATTTTTTGGAGTCTCAGGAGGAGAAGCCATAATTATATTTTTTTCTATTCACCTAACTGAACCAAAAATTTCTCTTCCTCCAGTTTGATTTAAATAGAAATGTATAATCAATTCTATTTTTGAATTGATTTAAAAGTTAATTATTTTAAATTTTTACTAAATAAAATATATAAAACACGAGTTACGAAATTTAATCTCCACAAAAATGTATTCTCTGGGAATTCTTATTTCCACCTCTTCCTTTTAGTCTTAACCCAGTTAGCTCTTATTAGAAACAATTTTTATTAGTTTTTCATTAATTATTACAGTGTTTCTTATTGCAAAAATAAACAAATATATATTTTACATAAATACAAATATCTGTATTTATAGTTGTGCCTTTTCCGTTTTTTTACTACTACAACTTCAAAATCACTTTCTATTGGTCTATAGCTTTTATTTGTTGTCATGTATATGTTATAACTTCAATATTCTCTTATGTAGATATACCATATTGTATTCGACGTTTCACTTATTGGTGGGCAATTAGGTTGTTTACAATGTTTTGTTTTATAAAACAAACTAGAAATATGATTGTTGTGTCAAATTACAAATTGTTATATATAGAAAGATAATCTTGTTAGATAACAAATTCATCTCTGAAGGAGTTGTATGATTTTAACTCGCACAAGTTCCTGAACAGAGTGTGTTGTCTAAATTTTGGATTTATGACAATCTCATAAGTGAGAAATGATATTTTATAATATTAATTTGAATTTCTCTTATGAGTGATCTTGAACATCTTTCATATTTTAAGGGTCATGAGAATAACTATCATGAGAAAAATAAGTAGAAAGCAAATAATACATAAAACAAATTGTTAAAATTGCTGGTGATATTTAATCATGGAGAAGTTTTTATGATATATTGTTAAACAATAAAATCTTTGGAGTAAAAAATAATTCTCAGCCTTTACTTTTTTTTTTTTTTTTAAGAGACAGAGTCTTGCTCTGTTGTCCAGGCTGGAGTGCAGTTGCATGATCTCGGCTCACTGCAAGCTCCACCTCCCGAGTTCACGCCATTCTCCTGCCTCAGCCTCCTGAGTAGCTGAGACTGTAGGTGCCCGCCACCACGCTCGGCTAATTTTTTTGTATTTTTAGTAGAGACGGGGTTTCATCGTCTTAGCCAAGATGGTCTCGATCTCCTGACCTTCGTGATCCGCTCGCCTCGGCCTCCCAAAGTGCTGGGATTACAGGCCTGAGCCACCTTCTCAGCCTTTTCTTGAATGTCTTTTAAGAATGTGATGATCACTGTAGATCCTTCCCCAGAAATATGAAGATACAAGCAGAAATAATGTTAATATTTGTCATGAATTGTTGTTTAATCTATTAAAATAAATTTATAAATGTCTTCTGAATGTAAAGCCTATATTATAATGGTATTAAACATATATGTACATATCTGACATACGTGTACACATACCTTTACCTGTGTATGAATTAACAAACAATAAAAAGTTTAAACTAAAATGTTAACTATGATTATCTTTAAGATTTTATGGTCAAAGAGAATTTTCACATTTTACTTACATCTTTATGTATTTTCTGATTTTCTGACAATGAACGTCTATTTCTTTTTTAATAAGAAATAAAAATTATATTTTGAGAGTAAAACACAGATTATAGGAGCTATTATCACTGACCTTAGTTAATTTTCTAATCATGTCAACTTTTAAATAACCTGGATTATATTTCAGTGTCTTATTAATTATTTTAAAAATTATCTGATTTATCTTTTTGTAAAACATGATCATTAATGTTAACTAAACTTTAGTAAGAAGTTTGTTTTATTATTAACCAGCAAAAAGCTAATGTTTCTAATCTATGTATTCTTGTTATTTTTTCAAATTTGTTTCTGAGTGTTTAGATAGGTAAATTCTTCTTCATCAATATTTCTTAAAATTTTTTTCTGTAAGTTTCTTGAAGGCAGGGTCATCAAGTTTCTATTTGTTTCCTCAGAACTTACCTAATTACAACAAAAATAATTGATATTCAGTGAACATACTTATGTTAATGAATTAATAAATATTTAAGCAAAATAATTAGTACCATTAAAAACATTAAATTGATTATTAAATAATTCCAACTTCTCTTACCAAGTAAGACTCTCCAAAGATTGGAGAACTTTCAGATATAAGATTTTTTAAAAAGCTATCTCAATAAATTAGGTATTGATGGGACGTATCTCAAAATAATAAGAGCTATCTATTACAAACCCACAGCCAATATCATATTGAATGGACAAAAACTGGAAGCATTCCCTTTGAAAACTGGCACAAGACAGGGATGCCCTCTCTCACTACTCCTATTCAACATAGTGTTGGAAGTTCTGACCAGGGCAATTAGGCAGGAGAAGGAAATAAAGGGTATTCAATTAGGAAAAGAGGAAGTCAAATTGTCCCTGTTTGCAGATGACATGATTGTATATCTAGAAAACCCCATCATCTCAGCCCCAAATCTCCTTAAGCTGATAAGCAACTTCAGCAAAGTCTCAGGATACAAAATCATGTACGAAAATCACAAGCATTCTTATACACCAATAACAGAGACACAGAGAGCCAAATCATGAGTGAACTCCCATTCACAATTGCTTCAAAGAGAATAAAATACCTAGGAATCCAACTTACAAGGGATGTGAAGGACTCTTCAAGGAGAACTACAAACCACTGTTCAATGAAATAAAAGAGGATACAAACAAATGGAAGAATATTCCATGCTCATGGGTAGGAAGAATCAATATTGTGAAAATGTTCATACTGCCCAAGGTAATTTATAGATTCAATGCCATCCCCATCAAGCCACCAATGACTTTCTTCACAGAATTGGAAAAAACTACTTTGAAGTTCATATGGAACCAAAAAAGAGCCTGCGTCACCAAGTCAATCCTAAGCCAAAAGAACAAAGCTGGAGGCATCGCACTACCTGACTTCAAACTATACTACAAGGCTACAGTAACCAAAACAGCATGGTATTGGTACCAAAACAGAGATATAGATCAATGGAACAGAACAGAGCCCTCAGAAATAATGCACATATCTACAACCATCTGATCTTTGACAAACCTGACAAAAACAAGCAATGGGATAAGGATTCCCTATTTAATAAATGGTGCTGGGAAAACTGGCTAGCCATATGTAGAAAGCTGAAACTGGATCCCTTCCTTACACCTTATACAAAAATTAATTCAAGATGGATTAAAGACTTAGATGTTAGACCTAAAACCATAAAAACCCTAGAAGTAAACCTAGGCAATACTGTCAGGACATAGGCATGGGCAAGGACTTCATGTCTAAAACACCAAAAGCAATGGCAACAAAAGCCAAAATTGACAAATGGGATCTAATTAAACTGAAGAGCTTCTGCACAGAAAAAGAAACTACCATCAGAGTGAACAGGCAACCTACAAAATGGGAGAAAATTTTTACAACCTACTCATCTGAAAAAGGGCTAATATCCAGAATCTACAAAGAACTCAAATTTACAAGAAAAAAACAAACAACCCCATCAAAAAGTGGGTGAAGGATATGAACAGACACTTCTCAAAAGAAGGCATTTATGCAGCCAAAAAACACATGAAAAAATGCTCACCATCACTGGCCATCAGAGAAATGCAAATCAAAACCACAATGAGATACCATCTCACACCAGTTAGAATGGCCATCATTAAAAAGTCAGGAAACAACAGGTGCTGGAGAGGATGTGGAGAAATAGGAACACTTTGACACTGTTGGTGGGACTGTAAACTAGTTCAACCATTTGGAAGTCAGTGTGGCGATTCCTCAGGGATCTAGAACTAGAAATACCATTTGACCCAGCCATCCTATTACTGGGTATATACCCAAAGGACTATAAATCATGCTGCTATAAAGACACATGCACACGTATGTTTATTGTGGCACTATTCACAATAGCAAAGACTTGGAACCAAACCAAATGTCCAACAACAATAGACTGGATTAAGAAAATGTGGCACATAAACACCATGGAATATTATACAGTCATAAAAAAGGATGAGTTCCTTTGGGAGGCCGAGGTGGGCAGATCACGAGGTCAGGAGATCCAGACCATCTTGGCTAACATGGTGAAACCCCGTCTCTACTAAAAATACAAAAAAGAAAAAAAATTAGCTGGGCGAGGTGGCAGGCACCTGTAGTCCTTGCTACGCGGGAGGCTGAGGAAGGAGAATGGCGTGAACCGTGGGGGGCGGAGCCTGCAGTGAGCCGAGATCGCGCCACTGCACTCCAGCCTGGGTGAAAGAGTGAGACTCTGTCTCAAAAAAAAAAAAAAAAAGGATGAGTTCATGTCCTTTGTAAGGACATGGATAAAGCTGTAAACCATCATTGTCAGCAAACTATCGCAAGGACAGAAAACCAAACACAGCATGTTCTCACTCATAGGGGGGAATAGAACAATGAGAACACTTGGACACAGGGTGGGGAACATCACACACTGGGGCCTCTCATGGAGTGGGGAGAGGGGGGAGGGATAGCATTAGGAGATATACTTAATATAAATGACGGGTTAATGGGTGCAGCACACCAACATGGCACATGTATACATATGTAACAAACCTGCACGTTGTGCACATGTACCCTATAACCGAAAGTATAATAAAAAAATTGTTATATACATTTCAATATCACTAACAGTAAATCTCTAATGTTCTCGTCACAAAAATGTTAAATATCGAGGTGATGGATATGCTAAGTAGCTTAACTTAATCTTTCCACATTGTATTAAAAAATCTTAACACCACTTTGAACCCCATAAATATATGTAACTATAATTTGTCAATATATAATAAAAATAAAATTTTAAAAAATTAAAAAAAGAAATTACTTCATAAATTGTGAGAACTGATTATGTGGGAAAAATCAGGACTAATAGAAGAGCAAGTTCCTTTGGAAAGACAGAGGGATGACATCTAGAATGATGATAACCTGTGTGGGAATGGCTTTTGAGAAGAAGGTAATTGTCTTTTTTTTGTTTTTTGTTTTTTGTTTTTTTTTTTTTTGAGACGGAGTCTCGCTCTGTCGCCCAGGCTGGAGTGCAGTGGCGCAATCTCGGCTCACTGCAAACTCCACCTCCCGGGTTCACGCCATTCTCCTGCCTCAGCCTCTCCGAGTAGCTGGGACTACAGGCTCCTGCCACGACGCCCGGCTAATTTTTTGTATTTTTAGTAGAGACGGGGTTTCACCGTGGTCTCGATCTCCTGACCTCGTGATCCGCCCGCCTCGGCCTCCCAAAGTGCTGGGATTACAAGCATGAGCCACCGTGCCCGGCCAAAGGTAATTGTCTTTATTTTAAGAGAAGGGAGAACAAAAAGTATATGTGGATGCATGTGTGTAATTAGATTTGATGGTAGGAAAATAAGAATCTTATTTTACCAAAAACAAATACTAAAATAAGTAATTTGCTGTGTGTGGTGTGTGGATGGAGTTTGGGAAAAAAGAGATAATAGACATGGAGAAGCTTTGAATGCCGAGAAAACACATAAAAATTTTCAAAAGCTGCAAGCGTTGAGGTAATTTTTGATATTTTCAATTCTAAATGGAAAT
Source organism: Nomascus leucogenys (assembly GCF_006542625.1). Lineage (NCBI taxonomy): Eukaryota > Metazoa > Chordata > Mammalia > Primates > Hylobatidae > Nomascus > Nomascus leucogenys. The sequence goes on from NC_044387.1 coordinate 21,308,070, forward strand.
GTCACCCAAAACCTGTATCATATCCATACAATAATTTAATAAAATAGTTTAGTGGGATAGAGTGGGAAGTGCTTTCAGTGCTAATTACTGCTTATTGTTGAAGGAGGCATGTGGTATCTGTATGTGATAAAATTAAAACTTTTATTTTTCACGTGCTGTAAATGTGGAATCAAAAAGTTAAGAAATATATATGTGAAGGTTGAATAGTTTTGTCAAAGTATTTAATGTTAAGAATGTATGTACCGTATGTACAACTTAAGTTTCTAAAAGTTTGAGTAAAAGAAATTTTTGCTATAATAAAATGACATTTTTCCTTTATACATACAGACAAAAGCTAAAATCTTCAAGTCACTTCCATTGTGAAGATTAGTCTGTGCAATTCTTTACTTTAGGAAAGTTGAATCTTTGAATATGCAGATCTCATTTGCATTAAAATACCTTTATCTGCATTGCTATTTTTGCCACTCTAACAATCAAAAGTGCTTCACGAGGAATGGCTATTTTTTTTAATGACAATTTAAGTGCATATGCTTTGTTTAATTTTAATATATCTCTTATGCCTCAAGTCCAATGCTATATTTTATGGCAATAGTGGATCAAATTATAATAATACAATTATGCCAGTTGATATACAAATAATTTTATAGGAATTTAGTTCATTGCTAACTGGTACAAAATTTCTGGAAAGTTAGGGATCACTCAAATTCAAATAACACAAAATAATGCATTAGGCAGCTTACTAGTAGAAAGTACTTAGCTCACCAAAAAGGACTTTGCAAAGCATATTGGCAGCAGTTTGGAATTCATACAGGATTATGCACCTTGAGAGCATACAAATGTGAATTCATTATGGAACTGACATACAATTTATTGAGTCAACAACAATTATTGCATAGAAAATATGTGAAAAACATGGATTAATGGAGACATTCTGCAAAGAGGTTTTAAATACTTATGACCCAAAAGGTAAAAACTTTTTTGGAAATATTAATGTAAAGGTGATGTGATCCTTTTGATGACTTATTTTAGAACTTTTGTGACTTGAAAATTGGCCATATTTCTTTCAGTATGTAGGCAATTATTCAAATATTTTTTGAGCACCTACTATATGCCAGTCACTGTAGGCACAGGGGATACAATGGTAAACAAAAAAGACAAATTATCTTTCCTCATGGACCTTCTAACATCATGTGTCACTCAGAAAAATGAACCAACAAATGCATCTCTCAAGTGATGACAAGCATGATAGGAAGATTGAAGCAGCTACAGGGAATAGAGAGTGACATAGCAGCACATCAATCAAGTGCTTAACAGTGTACCAATGAAATTGCATAGAGCTGCAAACTAATGGCAGCACATCAAGGTTTGCTTTACTTTGAAACTACTTCATTGTCTGATTAACTGAATGGCTGAGCAGTGAAAAGGAAGTACACCAAAGAAGGAAAATAAATCACCCAACTAGCCTATTGCAATTAAACAACCAATATTCAAAAAGTATTTAATTTGTTTTCTACAGATAACTTTTTTCCATGACCTGATACTCTCAATAACTATTATGATTTTTATATTTAAGGATGTAAAACTACATATTTTGTACCTAGGTTAGTTCATGATAGAAGGAACATTTCTTTTGGTCTCAATGTGACATGCAAAAATGTACAATATTGAAAGCAGTTTTATGGCAATTTTGCTATTCAGTGCAGCCCTCTGTGTTTAAATTATGACACACAAATCTTTCTATTCTTTCAGCTGGGCAAATTAAATTTGATAACCTCACATACATTTAGAAAAAAATAATTAGGTTTGAAATCAGCTGAACTAGTTTACAGTGCCACCAACAGTGTAAAAGTGTTCCTGTTTCTCCACATCCTCTCCAGCATCTGTTGTTTCCTGACTTTTTAATGATGGCCATTCTAACTGGTGTGAGATGGTATCTCATTGTGGTTTTGATTTGCATTTCTCTGATGGCCAGTGATGATGAGCATGTTTTTTGGCTGCATAAATGTCTTCTTTAGAGAAGTGTCTGTTCATATCCTTTGCCCAATTTTTGATGGGGTTGTTTGTTTTTTTCTTGTAAATTTGTTTGAGTTCATTGTAGATTCTGGATATTAGCCCTTTGTCAGATGAGTAGGTTGTGAAAATTTTCTCCCATTCTGTAGGTTGCCTGTTCACTCTGATGGTAGTTTCTTTTTCTGTGCAGAAGCTCTTTAGTTTAATTAGATCCCATTTGTCAATTTTGGCTTTTGTTGCCATTGCTTTTGGTGTTTTAGACATGAAGTCCTTGCCCATGCCTATGTCCTGAATGGTATTGCCCAGGTTTTCTTCTAGGGTTTTTATGGTTTTAGGTATAACATGTAAGTCTTTAATCCATCTTGAATTAATTTTTCAATTAAAGGACAAACTACTAAAACTACAACATGATGACATGATGGCTGGAACATAGAGAGTATTAAGTTATTTTTTGTTGAATCAATCACATCTACTTTACATCTATCAATTAATACCTCAGTGTCTTTCCTATGTTTACATATATATATATACACACACACACACACATATATATAATCTACTAAGAAAGCTTTTAAGATATTTCCCCAGTTTTCATTTGTGTTCTTTACATTTACTTTCCTATGTCAAGTAATTTTTCACTAATAAGAGTTTACTAATATAGAAAATCTCTTCATATATGTATTTATAAGTGTGCTGTCTAAATATCAAATTAGAATCATTCACAATGCCATGTCTATGTGTAATATATAGCATATTATGTATCTATATTCATATAGACATATATGTACATGTGAGACATATATATGTGAGATTTTACCTTCATATATATAAGCAGTTATGTTAGTGGGAAAGGCTGAAAGTGAATTGTGTATAAAATATACAAAACAAGCTTGTGGTTCTCATTAAAACAATGTGTTAATTTCTGAAGTTAATATATGTTTTGAAACATGAGAAATTTCCCAGTAAATCACCAAGGGATGACAATAATGTGAACAACTATTCTACTGTCTTTTTTTTAAATCTTCACTCTACACCCCTTCTGCACATGTGTATAGCTTCCTGCACTTTGTCTCCCGTGCTTATAGAGAGCAGTAAGCATGTGAGACACTACATGGTCCCTTTATATCATAGAGATGGTTAGAGGAACAGGAGGATTTGGGATGTGGGCCTCTGGCCAGGGCGATGGCTATACCTCAAGTCTTCAGTTTCTTTATGTGTGAGTTAATTGTTGGATCCCAGAGGTTCAGAGTCTGCAAGGGAGCATCTGAGTGGCCAAAAGATATTTATGTTTCTCAGCCTCCCACTCAGCAACCTGCAAACTTCCTGAAAAGCGGGCGTCTAGTGAGAACTTCAAAATTTTGCTGTAGGCATATATAATTTCCTTGTTGAATTTTTTTCCTGAGACTGAAAAATTGTAATGCTCAATGGAGTGCTGAGGTTAAATTGTGAAGTATTAATATTTCTTCAAAGTATGAAGTAATTCCTCAATTCAGTTCAAAATATATATCCAAATATGCCTCCTTTATGTATGATGTCTTAAACCCCACAAAAGCAGACTGTGATTTCATTTGTTTAAAATTGAAATTATTAAATAAACAAAAAGTTTGCTATCACAGGGAATTATGTTTTTTTTAACCTAGTTAGATATTTAGAAAATACCAGCAGTATTCTCTAACTTAGAAAAACCTACTTAAATACATTTTTCCACTCGCGAAAAGAAGTGGGATTTCCTTAAGGATGTCACTGCCTATGCAAATTGGCAAAAAAAACTTGCATTCAATTTGCTAGTACAATTACAAATCTTTTAGGATAGTCCAACAGAAAGAATTGTTTGTCTCCACTTTCAAATAAACATCTAGTGATCGTTGTTAAAAGGAAAAAAGCAGTCTTTCAAACCCTGAATAATGGATTAATTTCTTATCAGCTTACATAGGCAAATTATCTCAAAACTGCTAAAATTTGTAGTATTTTAGGCTTTCCTTAAATAAATTTTACTTTTCTGCAGTTGTTCAGGATATCCTTCGAGCACAAACATTATCTCAGCTTTCAGAATCTGCCACCTATCAAACTCTTACACGAGGATTTTGGTTGCCTGTGATGGTGCTGGAACTTGCTTTATCTCATATTCTTCATTAATATTCTATTTATTGGTTTCAAGCCACTGAAAATGAAACAAAAATCATTATATAAATCAATAAATACATGTTAAACTAAGTTAATAAAGATATCTGATACAAAAATAGTAATCAAAAAATAATCAATTTAGATAAAAACTTGGAACTGTTGTCATAAAAGGAAAACATTGAAGTTAGAACAGAGATGTATCTATCCCAATCACTGTAATAGTGACAGGAGACAGACAAATTTCTAGGCAGACAGGGATGGGTTCCTGGTGAAACCTGACCTTCAAGCCAAGGACAGTCTAAAGCCTGAAAACTGAAATGCCAGTTCCAGATAGAGTCCACACCACAGTGAGAACTTCCATCCCCATCTTACCCACTTTCTTTCTCAATTGGTTCCTTCAGAATGATGCTTTTTAACCAGTTGAATGATGTCTTTTCCAAGAGCACCCATGGAGAAATCCCATTCGAAGCTCATGGAAACCCTGGACTCAGCCTCACAGAGGGCTACCCACTTTCAGGGTCCCCTCTTACAGCTGAGAGCTTTTTTTCTGTTGCTCAACACAATTCTTTTCTGCCTCACTCACTCTTCAGTGTCCAAATATCTTATTCCTCCTGGTCGTAGGACAAGAACCCAGAACTTGCCGAGATGCAGGGGGTGGGAGTAAAAGAGCTGTAATCCTTTCTCACTCTCACTGAACTGCAGGAGCAAAACAGCCACTGGACGCCACTCCCTCCCACTCACCAAACTGCTGGAGCTGCAGAAACTGTGCATAAGAATGTCTTGCATAGCCTAAAATAGAAAGGGTGATTACTTTGGACTGCCCCTGACTACTTGCTATGGGACAGAAATGAGCAGCTTATACATGGTAGGATTGTCAACACTGACAACACACTTGCTGTGCGAAGGGTGTAAGAGTCACTAACTGGACAAGTTCTCTTCAACTAATGATGTGATCAAGCTAGTAATTTCCTTTGGGTGCACAGGACACAAGTGTTGGTCCCAAATGTGTGAATGGTATGGTAATTTCTTAAAAATGGTATCTATTAGGGCACTATGACTCTCCATAGACAGAAGGAGTCCTTTCAGGGTGACTGAGACTGGTTTCCCCAGGGCTGAGAAGAGAAATCCTCATCCCAGTTTATCATTGACACTGGGGCATGAAGTCACTGGAAACAGAACCATCCCCTAGCCAGCCTTTGGGACAACCACAGGGTGAACTCAGCTCTAACTCTGTATGCTGTTCTTTGTGCCTCTTACAAACCTATTCACACTCTGCCCATATTCTTCAGACCTTTCTATGTCCTCCAACTATGGATGTTACCTGCATCTATATCTAAGATCTTCTCCTCTCTCTGCCCCCACCCCAATCCAGGATCCCTGTAAAACCACTCTGCTTCCCACATAGCAAAGCTTTTAATACCTGAAAGTCAACTTCCCAGAAGTAGCCTTTAGCCAACAAGAATAAATACCCTAGCTCCCTTACCTCTCTTGGAAAGATATTTCTGAAATGTTTTACATAAAGTTTCAGAGTCTACTGTGAGAGTAATCTGTTTTCCTGTTGTTGTAGCTAGCTTAAAAGTTTGCTCTTTATTGGTTGCTTCCCTTCCCTGAATCACTCCCCTTTCCTTGATGTTAATCCCTGTACATCCCAAATAATCTGATTTACTAAAATCCTTATCTCTGGTCAACTCATGGAGAAAGCAATTTAATATGCTCTTACATCCTGAGGAGTTGTTTTATCTTAAACCCTATATTGTGTCATTGACTGAGTTTCTCAGATGACTCAATTTTTGTTTCTAAATTGGCAGGACGTGGGTCTTACTTCTATGCTTGGGTTTTTGTCGTTGAATTAGCTCACTGTCTCTCCTGGAGAATCTACTGCCACATTCACAAATAAATAGCTTAGCTATTGTTAATAACAAGCATAAAACCACCAAGAAAAGGATCCTTGTAACTGGTTCCCTTACCACATGGAGGCAAAAAAAAAGAAAAAAATCAAGAACAAAACAAAGAAATACCTCCATGTTTTCATTAATATTTCATTCTATATTTATTGAGCAGCTACTGTGTCATAGACATTGTAATAAGCTAAGGACTACTGCTATTTCTTTCTGTCTAGTAGTCAGAAAGAAAAAAAAAGTCTCATCTGATGAAATTTATACTCTTTTGGGATAATAAAGACATAATCATATGAAAAATGATTGAATCATTACTGGAGATTTGTAAGTACTCTGGGAAAAAAAAAAGAGGGTGATACAATAGAATGTCTAAGGTTTGAGTTATTCCAGAGAAAACCTTGCTGAGGGTGGAACAACTGTTCTGACACCTGAAAAGAGAGGGAGCCAGGAATGCGTCAGTCTAGGCATTATTGCAGGCAGAACGAAGAGCAAGTTCAAGGCCCAGTATGTAAAGAAGATTGGAATACTTGGGAGACAAGAAAAAGGCCAAGAAGGCTGCAGAGTAATGAGCAAAGAGAAGAAGGGTTCAAGATAAACTGAAAAGTTAGATGGAAATTGAGTTATATAGATCCTTGTACCCTCGGGAAAATGTTCAGATGTTATTCTGAGTTAATTAGTGGCAGTGGAAAATTTTAGGCAAGGAAGACACATAGCCTGAATTATTTTTTAAATGGTTACTTTAGTTTCCATATAGAAAATATTTGAATGAGGTAGAGAACAGAAAGACAACTTTAGAAAGTATGCAGAAGATTAATCATGTTATGGCTTTCTTAAGCCTTTCAGGCTGCTATAACAAATACATAGACTGAGTGACTTACAAACAACAGAAATTTATTCTTACAGTTCTAGAGGCTGAGAAATCCAGGATCACAGTGCCTGCAGATTAGGTGCCTCCTTTCTCGTAAACAGCTATCTTCTCACTCTAACTTCAAATGTTGGAATGGCTTAGGGCTCTCTCTGGGGCCTCTTTTATAAAGGCACTATTTTAATTCATAAGGGCTCGGCCCTCCATGATCTAATCATGTCCCAAAGGCCCCACCTCCTAATACCATCACCTGGGGGTTTAGGATTTTAACATGTGAATTTTGGGTTGACACAAACATTAAGAACATGGCAGTGAAGTAAGGAGGTCTTGGTGAAGACTAAGAGAAGTAGAGCAATATGGGATATGTTGTAGATGTGTATTCAGTGGGACTTCCTGACCCACTTCTTGATTTATTCCTTTAGTTGACCGTACTCCAAAGGCTTATGCAATAAACACGAATGTAAGGCAAGTAAGTGTCATGTCATGAGCATGGGGAATGTCCCTGCGCCATGCAGAGCTCCTCTATCATGCTGACTCTACTGCTTACTTCTAATTTCAGTATCATTGGTTGTGCCTGGTCTTCCTTCAATGCACCATGCTTATCCCACAGGGTCAAAACTGAATATAAGAACAAACAGGCAAAGAAAATGAAAAGTGCTATTTCTAGAGTGAGTGTTCTTTTTAGAGACTTATAGTTTGTGTTCAAAATAAGAGGACAATTAAAAAAAAATGTATACCAGTATATAATATTTTTCTGTAGAGCTTCCACAACTGAAATGAATAAATTACTGTTAAATGTAGAAAATAGATGGTTTATTTTACTTTCTTGTTTTATATAAAAGAAAGTCAATATTTGAATTTAATCTGTTGCATGGGAATAATATAAATAATACAGGCTATTTTTCTTTTACTTTAAAATATGGGTCACAAAATAATTTTTGTGCTATATTTCCAACAGTGGCCAAAGTTTCATCTTACAAGAGGAGAAACTATTTTATAAAATTTCGCTGACTTATTTTACATCCAGCACAAACCACTATTTCCAAAAATGCTTGTTCAAGTTCTACAACTTGCAAGAAATTAAACAAGAGGAGGAGAGAAAAGCAAAAGTGGCCACATTTAGTGAGGTCTAACTTGCATATTCATTGCAGACAATATATTACCATATTCTCTATAAAGAAAGAATATTGGTGGAGATAAGGAATGTGATTTTGAATAAATCATATTATAATTTTGCAAATGAATTACTTAGGAAAGTTCTCATTCTTTCAAATCAAATCAGAAACCAGAATTTAAATTATTAGCTCGATTATAAATGAATCATTGGTGCATGAAAATAATAAATGTAAACTTATGCTTACTTATTTTTTTCATTTTCCAGAGTAATTTACATCATCCACTACTGATTCTTTAATTTAGTCTTCACACTTATGTGAATTACCTGTTAATGTTTACCGCTCTGTAAAGAAAGAGTATCTGCCATTATTTCTAGAATACTGCAATGATCTAACCATTTAACACAATAGAATTTGAAATTGTATTTTAAACACACATAATGGAATCTATAATAAATCATGCATGTTTTATGAAACATAATGATGCAATCAGATAACGTAAATCAAAGCAATTTTTTCCCCTATCTTTTCTAAAATTGTCAGGCAGGGGGCATGACTTAAAAACATCTTATGACCTGTGTGTTTCTTGTAGTGAAAAAAAATGTCCCATGTCAATAAATCCCTCTCTCTTCTCTCACATTTGCTTAAAATAAGATTTACTTTCTCTATTTTAAATGATGGGAGCTTTTGTGGTTTCTGGTCTTCTGCCTGTTTTCTAAGTTTATGATCAGGTTTTAATTAAGGGAAAGAGAAACAACTGACATTTTTGGAGATAAAGTTGACAGGAGCAGTGTAGGAGTATGAGAGGTGAAAAACAGATCTTCAAATCTTTCTACTCTTTTCTTTAAGATTATAACCTCTCTACTGAGAAAATTCTCTTTTCCTCCACCTCAGGCAGTATTGGTGTGTGCCTATACATTATATATGTTTTTTTCTAATTTGGTTTCAATGGTAAAGCATGTTTTTAACTACTTTTGTTTTCCTTAATTTTTTAAGTGAAGTGTATTTTTATAGACAGATTTTTTTTTCAGACATAAGCCCATTTAGTTGGTCTTTTAAGATTTAGTTTTGCAATACTTTCATTGAGTTGTTTCACTGAAAATACTGCAAATATTTCCCATTCAAACCCAAGAATATGCAATAGTACCTTTTATTTCTTATTTTTTAATAATATCTTCTGTTCCTCTGTAGATGAACAGTAATTTTGTTTGTTGAAATCTAATTTGATCACTAGAACTTTAAGTAACAGTGAGCTACGATTTTGCCCGTACACTCCAGCCTAAGTGACAGAGCAAGACCTAGTCTCTAAAAAGAAATAACTGAAGTAATTATCAAACCTAAAACAAGTAAGAGATCACACATTAAGGGCCTGTTTCTTAAGAAGATCTAGATAAATATCAGAAATTTACCCTACTAACAATTGAGGGTGGGAGGAGCAAAAGAACAATAAGACATAATTTCAACCAGATGGAATAAATGGTAACTGATTGCCTCTACCACTGTAGCTGTTTTTGTCTGTTCAGGTTGCCACAACAAAGTGCATGATTGGGTGGCTTATTCAACCAAATTTTATTTTTTTATAGTTCTGAAGAGTAGAAGTCCAAGATCAAAGTGTCAGACAGGTTGCTTTCTGAGGCGGCCCCTCTCCTTGCCCTGCAAATTGTCACCTTCTTGCATTGTCCTCACATGGCCTTTCTTCCGTGTGTGCACACACTAAGTGAGGGGAGAAAAAGAGCCCTGTTTTCTCTTCTTATAAGGACACTAGTCCCAATCTATGACCACATTTAACCTTAATTACCTCCTTAAAAACCATGTTTCAAATATAGTTATATTGGGGGTCAGGGCTTCAATGTATGAGTTCAAGGATGGGGGACAATACAATCTCTAACAGTCTGTAATAGTAATCACTAGAATATTGGACTTTTCATACATTCCAGAATATATGCAACAATTGTATTTCACACACTGACAATAGACAAAGGAAACAGAGAATTCTTTGTCTTGACAATAGACTTATACTATATGAAAATTTTTAAAAAATGCTTTAGTTTAATGAAATATAATTTTATATGAATTTTTAAAAAATGAATAGCACTAGAGCTTGCAAATTTCTGAATAAATAAAAGAAAATTGAATAAACCAAAATGATTACATATTATAGGATTACTAGAGAACATAAAATTCAAAATTATTACAGAAATTGCTCAAATAAAAGGAGAAGAAAAATGGAAGTATTCTGTTTTAAGTTTCTTAAAGTATGTGAAGCAACATAATTTTTAAAAATAGATTAAAATATATTTTAAAATATTTTTAAATGCTAGCCAGCACTCAGAAAATAAAAGAGTTATAAGACAAGAAAAGAGGAAAAATAGATGAATAAAAGTAAATTAAAAATACTGAAAATGATTGGCAAGATGATAGATTTAAACATACCATATGAATAATTACCTTAAGTCTAAATGGATTAAACACTCACATTAAAATGCAGATATTTTTAGATTGAATTTTAAAACAACTCATTTCTTTTTTTTCTCTAAGAGACACACTTTAAATGTAAAGACACAGCTAATATAAAAATGCCTACCATGAAAACAAAACAGTAACCATAAGAGATCTATTGTGGCTATCAATATCAGATGAAGTAGATTTTATACAAAGCTATTACAGGAAATAAAGAGGGAAATTTCCTAATGATAAAAATTTAATGTATCCGGAAGTAAAAACAGTCTAAATAATAACAGCTTCAAACTACATGCAGCAACGACTAACAGATATTTAGATACTAAGGGCAGAAACAGATGAATGAAGTCATAAGTGAATGTTTTGCCAGCCCTCTCACAATAACAAATGCATAAATGTTAACAACCGTAACAACTACCTTGACCTGATTGGCATTTATTGAACATCCTAAAATTGCAGAAAATACATTCTTTTTCAAGTGCACATGAAACATTAACCAAGATCATAAGCTAGAATATAAAAACAAATATCAGTTTATTTCAAGAAGTGAAACAACAGAAAGATAAAATCTCCCCAGAAGTTCAGAAATTTTTAAAAATACACACGCATGGGGTGCAGTGCTCATGCCTGTAATCTCAGCACTTTGGGAGGCCAAGACAGGCAGATAACTTTGAAATCAAGAGTTCAATACCAGCCTGGACAACATGGTGAAAACCTGTCTCTACAAAGAAAAACACAAATAATTAGCGGGGCATGGTGGCTCTTGCCTGTGGTCCCAGTGTGGTCCCAGCTACTCAGGAGGATAAGGGTGGAGGATCACTTGAGCCCAGGGAGCAGAGGTTGCGGTGAGCTCAGATTACGCCACTGCACTCCAGCCTGGGTGACAGAATGAGACTATCTCAAATACACAGACACACACACACACACACACACACTTCTAAATGGACAATGGATTCAAGAAATAAGTCATTTAAACTTCCTATATTTTAAAATAAAATATTTTGAACTGAATGATAATGAAAACATCAAAATTTGTGAGACACAAGTAAAATAACACATAGATGGAATTCTATAACTTTATTACATGAAAATCAAAATATTTAATCTCAATTATATAAGGTTCTACTTTAAGAAGCCAGAAAAAGAAAAAAAAAGTTTAAGCACAAAGTTCTTGAAGTGTGGAAACAATAATAATAATATATCATGATACTAATTATAATAAGATGATAATACTAGAAATATATGAAATAGAAAAACCGCAATAAATTAAATTGGTTTTTCATGAGATCAATCAAATTGATGAACTTTTAGATATATTGATCTGATCAAAGAAAAAAATGGTAAAAGAGATACAAATTTGGCATTCTGATTCTTTTTTCACCTACCTGGCCTGGCACTAATGATTTAATTCAGAATTTCACTAATACTCTGTACATGGCAGGACTCAGATGTTTTCTTTCTTGCAGACCTGATTAAATTAGGCAAAGTATATTTCTAGCCTCAAAACTATCTGTTAAGGCACCTGCCTGACCTATTCCACATAGTCTAGAGCTGGCAAGTCCTATTATTTCTCAGGCCCTCAAAAGCCATGCGTATGGAGTTGAAACAGGAAATTTTCCCTAACCCCTCTGTGGGACTCACAAAGGTGGTGGCTCATTTCCTCAGGCCGCAGCTCTCAACCTGTCAGAAGGATGGGAGCATACAGGTGAGTGGGTGCAGGGGCCAGGATGAGTACATCTGGGCATCAGCAGGAGCAGAACTCGGTGCAGCCCCACAGCACCGTCTAGGAGGGTACCCGCAACTCCTGGAGCCCCAGAGGGTGTGTGTTACAGTGTGCTCTTTTAGCTTTGACATTTGTGGACAGCTTAGGTGTTTAATGGTTCAGTGTGACAGGCTTCTGTATCTTGAGCTCTTGTTCAGTGTTCAGGAAGAATCAGGTCACATGAGTGAATTGAAGATAGTAATTGCAGGGGATTTTATTGCCAGTGAAAGTGGCTGTCAGTGAGATGGAGAGCTGGACAGGGGATGAAGTGGGAAGGTGGTCTTCCCCTGGAGTTTGGCCATCCCTGGCTGAACTCTTCTCTGAGGTCCCACCATGAAGCCATCCTCTGAAGTCAAGCTGCTTCTTTTCTCTCCTTCTCTGCTGCTCCACTACTAGTGGAGCCTGGGGTTTTTATAGGTACAGGATTGGGGGTGGACGTTTGCCAATGTTAGGCTGGTTTTGGAAAAGGCAACATTCGAGCAGGAAAACAAGGATGTAAAATTCCCTTGGGCTGCAGGTCCAGGCTTGAGGGTGGGACCCTTGCCAGAGACCAGACTCTTCTACTCAGTATTTTCCTGCCTCCTGTCCATATCAGAGTCAGGGGAACCTCAGCTACCTGCCTATTAAAGCACCTAAAGCCACTTGGCCCAGCACATTTCTTTCGTAGGTATTTTACTGTCACATTTGTTTCTTAAGTTTTCTCAAGTTTCCTGAGTCAGTTATCAGACAATGACCTCTTTCTCACATGTGTTTGAATCACTTGGTGAATAAATAGGATATGAATGATGCAGTTCAAAATACTAACTTTTCTTCCTCTTTACTAATAAAGTGCAAATTGAAGAAAATGGCTTGGGTACTTAGTGAAATTGGTATAAGTGAAACATATTGTACTTTGTCTAAAACAGACATAACTCATCATTTACTGATAAACTATAGACTTAATGTAATAGTATAACACTTGAATACGCAAAAAGAAATATACTTTTTGCAGAAATGAGAACAAGAAGGAAGAGGTGAATATCAGAATCTTACTTTATTTTCAGGTATCTAATCATAGGAAAAAAAAAAAGAAAACCTGGTGTAGGAAAGCAGCTGTTCCCTAAGACTGTAGAAATCTGAAAAAGCTTGTCACATTTCAGAATCTTTCCTAGTTTTAACAGAAAATTAAGACATACTGTTTTTACACCCCAAATCTGTGTAGCGTATTATACAATTTGCTCTATATTTTTAGAAGAAAAAAGATGCCCAAAGATTGCTGCTTTTAGTGAGGAATTTGTAAGCTGAATACTTCCAGAGAGTTTTGTTGCTTCACAACACAGCACAGACCCTATTGATTCCTGAAACTGTGGTCTTGGCTTAGCTCCATAGTGAAAATCAAAAAGGGTAGTTCAAGTAATTCAATAAGTAGAGATGAATTCAGAGCTTTAAGTGAGGGTAATAAATTTATTGAAATAACATTCCCTTCAGTTTATAATTCATGTCAAATACTATTCCTTTATAAGTAGATATATCCAAGTAATGGAGCAAGTTAATAAGTATGGTATTATATTAGTGTATATGCATGTAATGTCTTTCTTAACACATGGCTTTTTTTTATGTCTTCAAAGTGGAGCAATATAAAGTTCAGCCTCCAATTTCATTCATAATTCTGGTTCTCACCTATGAGAAGTGAAGATGAATAACTAGTATAACTTCTAGGAATAAATCCAACATCTAGTATTCTTTGATGTTGCTGTCTCTGCACTGTATTTTTAACTTGATTCAAATATTAACACTTATTTTTCTTGTTTCTAAGCAGTATTTTGTTTCCTACGGTAGTTTCAGAACTTGAACTCTATTTTTTTGTCATCTTAAATCTGTGTCTCAAATCCTTCCTCCTTTGTCCAACATCCCATAAGATGGAAGCCTCTCTTCATATCCACACAGAGTTTTCCTAGAGTTGAATATCCAGTTTTGCATGCTGGTTATTGACATTGAATTTCGATATCTTGCTTCTAGAACTTGTTTTCTACATTATCTTAATAGCCTTCCTAGATATGTATTTAATTCCATTTTTCAGACACCCTAATTTTCTTCTTCCTTTGAGTATTTCACATGAACCTTCCGCATTTTATTGCCTTTAACATCTCTTGCAGTCTCTTCCTACCTTGTCCACACACATCTCATCCTCAAGTAGTTCAATCACAAATTCTACATTATTATTTTGTAGTCTCTGGAGCTTTTAGTAATTTTTCATCCTCTAGTTGACCTTTTCCTAGCTCTATGAGGCTTTATTTTATAATCATTTATTTCATTACATTCACTTGTCCTAGATAAGAGCCCAATCTCCTAAATTGCGTTCCATAACCAAAGGCACAAATTTTATTTAGCGCTATGATTCCTAGTCTGTATACCAGGGAGGATAAACAATGTCCAAAGGAAATGAAATGACAAAATAAGACCTTATTTCATAGATTAAATATTACAATGGAGTTCATTCGTCATTTTCCAAGTGATGAATGGTCAATTATACATATTAAGAAAATGAGTTTTTATAATTATGGTGGCATTGGTTCAATAGGAGAAAAACAATGTGGAAAAATAAGCGTTTATTCAGATAGTTTATGCTGAAGTATGTTGATACAAATAATCATACTCATTGAAATTGTTAATCTCCATTTGTAATTTGAATATGAGGTCCTATTTAACCTTTATATCTAGAATGTGTAAAACTAATGAAATCAAGTTTAATTCTGCAGTATTGTAATAATTTCAGTCATATAATATGAAATGAGCTTAATTTTACATTGTATTTATAACTACATTAATAACTGAATTTCTTTCCAGAACTCTAATTC